>NW_027491312.1:0-89958 GCF_021521415.1 Bidens hawaiensis
TGGTCCTCCGTTAAAAAATACTTAACGTCGTTATATTTTTTCCATAGTTTCAAACCTTTTAGGGTCTTTTTAACGGATGACTAGTGATACAGAAATAGTTAAAAGGTGGGACCATTGCTAGGTTAACGATTTATATTATTTTAATATTATTTGATAAATATCTTGACACTAATTATGAGAATTATGTTATTTACGAAGCCCGAATTTTACGACATGATTTTATCTCGTTCACAATAGTTTTAATGTTTTATAAACAAACACTCATACGGTCGCGAATACTATTCCCCCGCCAAATATTAATACAAGTACAAATACTTCCCCAATAAATACTAATACAATCACGAATAATACTCCCCCGTTGAACGGTAATGCTACTCTCAATAATAATAATAATCCCCCACAGAAGATGAACAATGGTCGTAACAATCCAGATCCCCCACGACAGGGATAAAGAAAATGAAAATTAATGTCATAATATTAACGGGTTTCAAGAACTTGACGGATGAAAATTAGTTTTTAGATGATAATTGATAAAAAATTAGTCTATAAATAATTTTATGATTTTATTTAATTTATATTTGTTTTTAACAAATTTGTTTGGTTAAAATATATAATAAATGGCCTTTTTTAAAAAAATAAAAAAATTAAATACCTGATCCAGGTCACACACATCACACATGTGAGTTAACCAGTTGAGCTAAATTGCTTGTTGATACAAAAACAGAAACAAATTTATATAAATTAATACCCATGTTCATCACTTTCATCAAAACCCTAGATTTAATTCTCACAAATGGTTCCATGTTTGCTCAAAAAAGTTTAGGGGTTTTGTTAATCACAGAAAAACGATTCAAAATCATGTATATATTACCTGTGGATGTTATGAATTGATTGAGAACCATGATCGCCGGAAGACAAACTTTGGCGGATTTAATTCGAAATATATAGAGTGTTTTATGTCAAAAATATGGTCGTAACAGGCTTAGACGATTGTTTAGATGTTATTTATAGGATTAATTTGAACGTTTTGAGTTAAATGATCGTTATTGCTATTTCAATAATATCCCGGCCGGTTATGGTTTTAAATCGGCCATTAAAGGTCGTTATTAGGTGGTTTTAAACGATGTTTAAAGATTGTTGTTAATGGATAAAGAGTTTACAGGCTTTTATTTGGAGATTAAACGCGTTTTGGGTGTGTTTATTAGCTTACCGAAAAACCTTGGACGTCGCCGGAGATGGCCGATCGGAAAAATGAGGGTAGTAGGGTGGGTGATGTTTTTATTAAATAATAATATTATTTAAACATAATTACACTATCAGCTCTTCAAGCTTCATATTAGTATTGAAAATTGCACCATGAACTGTATTAAAGATGTTTTAAAGATTAGAAATTATAATATAATTTACAAACTGGATCTCGAGCTTTGGAATGCATAAAGAAAATGTAATAAATGTTATGATTTTTGAATATTTTGGTATTATACCGCATAGTTTGTAACTCGTTTAAATAAAGACTTTAAAATCTCTGAAGTTCGATAATCAATCAAAATGAAAAGGGAAATGAACGAACAATAACTTAAATCCTCGTGAATATTATATTAACGATGAAAATTAAACACGAATGCAATGAAACGACGAGACGATTCGGTTTAACGAATACGAATACGAATATATATACCAAAAATGACGATTGCCACATAGAAACGTGCAACGATAATTAATTAATAACATATATATATATATATAATCAAAACCGAAATACCGAAATGGGTCGGGTTTGAAAAGTAACGAATGTTACGGTACATGATATAACGTTTATTATACATTAATCCCGTGTACATTTTATTTATTATTTTATTAGTTTTATGCGTTTTCTCATAAGATTTGTATACTACTAACTTAGTTTTATGTTTTAGGGTTTGGGTTTTTATTCCGGTGAAAAGAAAGCGAAAAAACTAGCAAAAACAAGCAGAACCGGAGAATCGACGCGTCAGGAAACGAACCGGACCGAACCAGGAGTGAACCGGACCAGCAGGATGAATCAGACCCCCCCTAGGCCGGAGCACCACGCGACGGGGGAGGGGGAGCCCGCCGCGCAGCGCGGCGTGGTGGCGGCAGTGCCCAGTCTCCAGAATCTTCCATGCTTAACCGTCTTAACCTATTTTTGGACCCTTGTTGCCTATAAAAAGACCCCTAAACTGACCATTAATCATACCTTGAAGTCCAGATGAATTTGGTGAGTTCTGAGGCAACCAAGAGCAGTTTCCGGCAGCTTTGGAGTCGAAGAATCAGCTGGTGTTGCGCGTAGTTGAAGGCGAAGAACACGGGTTTTATCTGTTATTTCTTTCATTTTCATTATTTTATCGCCATGAATTCTTGTTTGTTTGATTTGCTTAAACCTAAGATGCTAGGCTAAATTGCATGAACTGCCTAGGTTATGATGAACTTACTTTGATGTTTTGATTTGACTTTAGGATTAATTTAAGTTATGGTTTTTATGGTTTAGTAAAAGATTTATCTATAATTGATTGATGCATATGGATACTTAGGATTGTTTGATGAGTTTTATTCCATAGTTTTCCTTGATTAATGTTTGTCATATGATAGGATTGCTATTAGGTCAATTACTTTGTGTTCTTGATTATTTTATGATTTATGTCATGATAAGATCATAGGAATAATATTGTCAAATAAACATAAGTGTGCTGCTAACCAAAAATCTGTAAAGTGCTAGGTTATTGATAAGTCTTTACTATTTAATCCTGCTAGATTTAGTTCTTCGTAAGGAGTCCGTCTAGGGTTGATTATTTATTATTGTTTATCAAATCAATTAAGTATAGTAAATTGCCTTTGATTTTCGCGCTGTAAGGTAGGATTTCGTATAAAGGAACTAAATTATAAACAATTGGGTGACTGTAAGCGAACTTGATTTTTAATACTGGTGTGCGTTAAAACTTGTTAGAAATCCATAGGTTTCTCTTGAGAAGGGTCAGGGGTCTTGTTCGGGTTTTCTTATAAGTGTCTATTTTACGATCCCAGTCCATAACTAAATATTTTCCCGAGTCAATTCATTACTGAAATTTAGGGGATTCTAGCTTAGGTAGTTTTCTCATCATCATCTTATTTTCATAAACAAACTTTGCTTTCGTTTAAATTGTTTGTTTTCTTAATTAGTTTTTAATTATAGTATTAAATTAGTATTTTAATTAAAAATCCCCCAAACAAATATAAATTAATAAGTCGTGTTTGTAGTCGAGTCTAATTAGCTAATAAACGTAATTTAGAGAGTCTCATGGGTTCGATATCCGGACTTACTTAGCTTTACTAGAGTCGATCGGTTCACTTGCCGGTTAGTAGTTTAGTCGAGTTTTAGAGAGTCTAGAGTATTACTTAGTGTTTATTTTTAGTTAATTTAGTTAATAAATATTAAACTATTTCAAACATCAGTACACTTGCCTATTTTTTTGTGGTTTAGTTAAGATAAAAATAATTTTATAAATTTAAAACTCGACTTTTGTGTGAAGAAAAACTCTTTTGAAAAACTAACAACTTTTCATACCACTCCCACACCACATCAATCACATACTTGGGTTGTGGTTTCATACACTTCTTATGAATCATACACCTTTGTGTGCGTATAATAAAGACAATTTTTCTGTCTTTTTCCTCCTGAAGAAGTTTAAAAACATTTCAAAGACCAATATGGTTGGTCCACGTGTACGGGTGAGCATAAAATTGAATTAAACAAATCGAAATCAAATTAACTGAAAAAACCATTTCAAGTTCAGGTGTTGTAATCGAACCGACCACATCAACATTGAACCGGATACATTTTGACTATTTTGGCTATATTACAACGATGTTTTTGGGCTTTCTCTTAGTTTTCTATAGTGAGTAGATTCGCTTGCGGCTACTCCGTACCGTTGTGACACCGTTAGTTTATTCATGTTTGAGTATATATTTTTAAAAGAAGATTTTGAGTGATTATGTACAACTTATCCATCACTTTTGAATGAAGACGACCTCTGTTTGTGTTCGTTCGTTAAATTTACTAGATCGATTTTTTTTTCATGGTCGTTCATTTATTAAATAAATAGACATAAACGAAGTTACCATCAAACGATTTAACGGACGTTTGGTTCATTTACAGGCTCAGGCCTAGGGGTTGCGGACACAGTGTTCACGTGAGCCCATTGATACCACTTCAGCTCCACTAGTGGTGCTCAAATGGATTGTGACATTTGTCAATTTCGGGTTATTTTATACTTGTATTCTTAATGTAAACCCGACCCGTTTTGTATCCCGAACCTTTCGATATTATCAAAATGATGAATTGTATGTTAAATATTTGTTTTATAGTTGTTGGATAAAAAAAAACACCCTTTTCGGTTCTTAAAATTCCCCGAAAAACGCTCAAAACGAACTCTAGAGACTAAAACTACCAAAATGGAGACTTGAAGGACCCATTTGTAGTTTGTGCTTTCTTGGGTCTATAACCAACCCATTTTCATGAAACATCCTTTATGAAAGACCCATTCAACTTACCCTATATACACACACCCATCTTCTTCATTTGTGCTTGCTCATTTCTTCATTTCTCTCTCAAATTCTTGAATTCTAAGGTTGTTCTTCATGAGCTAATCTTTCATTTTAACTAACTTCTCAATACTTAAAGCTTGATGTTACAACATATATATAATATACACTCCTTGTTTACCTTCGGTCTTTCATTTCTCCGGTCTCGGCCGGTTGAAATGTCGGGCTAGTAAGGCAAGGTTACATGGAGGACTTTGTAGTCCTTGTTTATATATTTAACAAATCTAACCATATAACTTGTTATACTTGCTTAACTTCTACATATTTTAGTTTATTGTTCATATTTGTCAAGTTCCATGGTATTGGGTATGTGGTGACTAGCCTCGGTTTCATCCCGAGTTGAGAACCGAACCAAAAACCGAACTTTTGTTTAAAAGCATTATTGTTAACTTTTTGAATGTAAAACTTGAGTATTATTATTTATAAGTTATTTTAAAAGTTCCATGGTAATTGGGTATGTGGTAACCATCCTCGGTCTTATTCCGAGTCAAGGACCGAACCAAAAACCAAACTTTTGTTTAAAAGCTTTATTGTTAACTTTTTGAATGTAAAACTTGAGTATTATTATTTATAAGTTATTTTACAAGTTCCATGGTAATTGGGTATGTGGTAACCATCCTCGGTCTTATTCAGAGTCAAGGACCGAACCAAAAACCGAACTAAACCGAGTTCACTCGCTTAAGACACACAAGTGTGTTTTTAGCCACCAAAACTCATATTTTTCTTCAAGATTATATTTTAAATCAATTTTAGTTAATTTCTAAACATACTTGGCATGTCGGTAACCAACTTGATCTTATAACAAGTTCGAACCGATAAGGTCGTATACTCGCTTAACGAACGTTAAGGTTATTCACAATAGAACTACATACTTGGTTAAGTCTATTTTGATTTTATTGAGTTATCTCATAACATTTATTATTTTGAGAAGTTAACTATGAGCTTGGTTAAGTTAATTATCAAGTCTCGAACCGACAAACCCGAACACTCGTTTAAACCTCGTTTTGGTATTCTTATAACCAAGGGTTTTGCAATATCGCATTTAACCCACATTATTACTTAAAATAGGTTGAGTAAAAAAAAGAAAAAAACTAATGAATAGAATACCGAGACCCGGTTTCGAGTAAACTTATTTTACAAAACTCGTTTATTTAATTTCTCAAATATTTACATTTTAAATCCTAAACTTTATTTATTTACTTTATTTGTCATGTATTTTATTTTAAACCCTTCCAAGACTACCTACTAACAAAAGACCCGTTTAATATAGGTCTTGCTCGTTAAACCAATCTCTCCGATTATTCACGACACTATGTTTCAAGTTACTTGTTAATGTGAGTACTTTTTCATCCACCGTTTTCCATCTTTCATTTTGGGGGTGGTATTGCATACTTATTCAAATTCAAATGATTTATACTTGAGTCTTAAACCACAACACGTATTGTATATGTTTACTTAAATAAATGCTCGATTTGGTGTTATATGCTTTACATGATTATGTTCAAATTCTTGAATGCTAAGGCGGGTAGCCTCTTGAATGCTAAGGCGGGTAGCCTCATCAAAGTATGATCATACGTTAATTCCGAGTATATATGGTATCCCCATATAGAAAGGTGTCGTCAATGTATTATTATTGACGATTTCATTATTGTCGTCAATGTATTCTTATTGACGGTTCGTTAATGTATTCTTATTGACGGTTTTATTATCTAAATTGTTACTATTATTTATTGTTTTCATATACTAGTTGTGGATTTCATACTATATACTTATTGTCCAAAACTATGAAAATTGCTCACCAACCTTCGTGTTGACAAACTCTATTTTATGCAATGTTACAGGTTTGATGTTAGCTTGATTGGATTACTTGAAGAAACTTATTATCTTGGCTTTAGGATATTAGAAAATAAAAGAACAAGTTATTTGTTTATCTATCTATTTGGCATTTTGTATGAACAATTGTTGTGTTATTTATGATCATATGGATTTAAATGAGTTGTTTAAATATTGTAACTTTATAGTATCATTGTGCAATGAGCAATCATGTCGCGCCTCGACGTTTCCGACTTCATTGGTCGGGGTGTGATATGGATTATTCCCGGTAGCCTAGTAAATGTAACATACAAATGTAAATTATTTACTGTGAGTCTTTTTTTAACTATTGATATTTTTATCATATTTCAAATAAGACTGGAGTCATAACTTTTTAATTAACAATTATACATCTTTATCATTAAACCAAATTACTGATAGGTATCATTTTAATTTATGATTTGAAATATAAAAATTAAATTACATACCATAAAATATGAAGTGTTAATGTTTTTGGTTTTAAATATTTGGTTATTAAACTTTTATGAATTTAAGATACTTAACAACCTATTAAATAATTAAATCACATGCTATATAATTTAGTATGTGGTCCAAACAATTTTGGTCTTCCACCAACGAAAAAAGAAAAGAAAATAATACCATTAAAAATTAATTACAAAGATCGACGTATTCAATATTTGTCCTTGTTCAAGTTTCATTAAAAATTTTTAATCAAACTTACCCCTCAAGGTATTCAATAAAAAGAATACCTTGTGATGCCTTTTGGATTAAAAAGATAAAAATTAATTGTAAAAGTGTACCTTTATTACAATTAATAAAGGTATTCAACAAAAAGAAAGTTTAATAAAAAGGATTGTAAAAGTGGATCCAAACAATTACAATTTCTTGAATGTTTAATCCAAACAATTTCTAAGTTTGATTGTAAAAGTGGATTTTGGCAAATAAAAATGCATCCTGATAGTATTAGTTATACTGCATTCTCCACCCCTCAAGGTCAGTATGAATGGCTTGAGATGCCTTTTGGATTAAAAAATGCACCACAGATTTTTCAAAGAAAAATGGATACTATATTCAAAAATTACGATTTTATTTTTGTTTATATTGATAACATTTTAATATTATCTGATAATATCAATAATCATTTAAAACATCTTGATATATTTATAGAAAAGAAACTTTCTAGTCCAGTTTATTAAACTTTCTTTTTATTTCATGGATAATAACTTACTTGAACTAATAATCTTAAATCGTTCATATTTTTCCGCTGGTACCTCTGAAATTGGTATCAGAGCCACGCAAATTTCTTTCGCGGGGGCTCTAGCCGATGAATTTAATATACATGAATACGATTTTAATAACTTAATATACTTAGATTTTAATTTTATGAATAATGCTTTTATAATGCAAACAGAAGAAATTAGTCAAACTTTTAATTCAGATTATGATTTTGATGAAGATTATATTTCAGATGAAGACTTTAATTTTAGTGGATATGAATTCACTAATTCCGAATACTATTATGATGATACTGATTGGCAATACCCTTCACCGTAATGGAAAATAATAGTTTTAATAAACTAAAAGAAACAGAAAACTCTTTAAAAATAGATAGAGATATGATAGAATTACAAAAAACAATTATATTTTATGGAGATAAAATAATTTTTAAATTAGATACGATTATAGATTTATTAGAAGCGGCGTTCCCAAATAGAAAAAACAAAATAACCCCAAATAGATTTCAGGAACCTTTAGTTCAACTTTTACAAAATATGAAAATTCCTAAAGAATATAAAAGAAATTAGAAATGAGCTCAGACGACTCTGAAAGCGAAGTTTACGTATCTCCTGAAATAGAAAATTTAATAACAAAGATAGGGGATATGGAATTAAATGATAATTTTATAAATATAAAGGCTAATGAGGAAAACTTTAATATTAATGATACTGAACAAACAAGCTCAAGTACAAATCCTAAAATTCCAATAAGAGATGAAACCCGTAGGTCAGCACAAGGATATGCTGCTGTAAAATCAACAATAAAAAATGAAGATAATTATAAACCATACCAGAATATGAAAAATGAACCGATTAATCCCTTTGGAATATATTTAGACGTAGATTGTATAAAAAATACGGAAGAAGCAATAGATAAATGGGAAACAGCTTTAAGAATAGCAGCGTCTGTTAATAGAATGGATATTGAAACACTTCAAGGATTCTTAGAAAGAACTTTAATAAATAGTGCTTTAAGATATTGGCAAAATTTACCTTTAGATATAAAAAGAACAATATTTGAACAAGATGAAATAATAGCAAACATAATAACAAGAGCAGTGGAAGCCTTTAGGTTAGAATTTTGTGGAGAAGGAAATATTATAAAAGACCCAGCAACTATCGAAAAATACTCAACAGCCTTAATAAGATTACAATTATGTGACATATGTGAAATAGATAGATATATTTGTGTATTTCAAGATTATTATTACCATATATATAATCAAGTACCGGATATGAATAGTTATTTAGCATTATTTTTTGCAAAAATACCAGACCCTTGGGGACAAAGATTAATAAAAACTTATAATCCAGGAACAGCTGATACGTTAGGAAAAAGAATAACTCATGTTAGAGATAAATTAAGTGAATGGTGCGGAGATGCTATATTAGCTAAATTAAGCAAGGGATTAAAAAGAAAAATATCTTTATGTTGTAGTAGTCCAAAAATGCCTTTAATGATTGGATGTGATAGTTCATATTATTATGGAAAGATAAAAAGAAAATATAAGAAAAGAACTCATTTTAGAAAAAGATATTTTAAAAAGCGTAAAACAAAATACTATAAGAGAAAGGGATATAAGAAGACGTTTAAGCCTACTTATAAAAGAAAACGAGGTCCTAAGGAATGTAAATGTTATTTCTGTCATAAAAAAGGTCATTATGCAAATGAATGTCCAAAAAAGTTTAAAAAGAATCTTAAAATATTTGAAATAGACGAGGATATAGGAAAAATGATCGAAGAAGGAGATTTTATACCAATAAATGATTTTCAATAAATAGACTCTGATGAAGGTATATTTATTTTAACTGAAACAGAATATACGTCATCTGAAGATGAATAGATTGGATACAGCCTCTAGTAGTAAAATAAATAATAACATAATCGATTGTCAAAATGAATAGTTAGGAGAATATAAACAAGAAATTTTAATAGATAAGAAAAAGCTTAAGCAAATACAACATGAAAATTTTTCGTTATCAAACTATTCAGGATTTAAATTGAATACTTTACAAAGATTAGGAATAAAACCTAGAGATCATCATTTATATTATGGATTAAACATTCAAGAAAGGGCTCTAGATATTAATATAACATCCAATAAAGTTATGATACCTTTATTATCTAAAAAGGATATTCAAGAAAAAATACAAAAGGTAAGACCAGAAATAAGAAATACTTTAGGATGGGTTCACGTTGGAGCCATCCAAATAATAATAAAATCCACATTTAAATAAGGTATAGATACTCCTATGGAATTAGCAATCATGGACAATAGGATCCAAAATAGAGAAGAAGCGTGTCTTGGAATATTAAGAGGAAATTTACAATATGGAAAACTTAAATTTAATATTTATCCAAGAATTTCCTATCATATTCAAGACAAGGATTTTGATAAAACGTTAAGTTTATTACAAGATTTTAAAAGAAAATATTTCTTTAAACAACAAAACAGGCCATATTCTATTACATATGCTATCTCTTATTCAATATCGAATACTCATCATTCCGATTGTTTTAGTATAAAAGACACAATAGATTTTCCTTTTTTATTTAATGATGTGTGTCAGATACAAACGCATACCTTACCTAAAATAGAAGAAATAGATTCAAGACCATTAAGTCTTGATTTACAAGATAAACCGTTATTATTATCTAATAATGTTTCTTCTAGATTATCATTTTCTAATAAAAGTGTAATTAGTAACCATTTAATAAGAGATACAAATTCTAATAGATTCTCTGACATAATTAAAGCAAAAGAAGATACTATAAAAAATTACAAAATACAAGGAGAATACTTTAATGGAAATAAATATTCTCATGTAAACATTTTAATAGATACAGGTGCAAATGGAAACTATATAAATTTCAAACTTTGTAAGAATTTACAAAAATATCCATTAGACGAACCTCACCAGTATACTAATTTTAATGGTGAACTACATGAGATTAATGAAGCTGTGGAAACTATGATAAAATTTGGAGATGAAAAAATTCCATTAAGATTACTAATAAGTAATGAGGATGAAAACGACACATTAGAAATTATGTTAGGATTGACATTTTTAGAAAATGTTAAACCATATCAGATAACCTCCTACGGGTTAAAAATAACACGATATGATAAACTAATATATATACCAAAATGACAAGCTCTAGAAGTATTTATATTCCAATAGGAATCACTTATAAAGATTATAAAGCCGAGTATTTCGCAGCTTACATAGATAGTGGTTCAGGATTAAGTATTTGTAAATCAGAATGCTTTCCAGAATAATACAATGAGGATTTAACACCTTGTAATGGTATTAGTTTTTCTAAGGATATAGTCTCTTTAAGAAGAGGAATAAGAAATCCAATAATATTGTTAGGATCATATCTAGTTAAATGTCCTTCATTCTACTTTTATGATTCAGGATCAGACGTATTATTAGGAAGTGATTTTTTAGAAAGATTTAATAAGATAACTTTTGATATAATAGCATATCAAATAATATTAAAAACACCATGCCACCACTTAATAGTTGTTAAAAGAATAAAAAATGCATACGGAAGAAAATTTCCAATTAATTTTACAAAACGCGTCAGCAAGCGTGGTGATATAGGCTACAAACCAAACCCAAAACTTGAAAAAGGAATCCCGATTTTACAATGTTACCCAGAAAAACCATTAGACTATCAAGTAAATCTAAGAAATTTAGATATCCATATTGAAATATAAAGCATAAGCTTAAACAATGTTATACAGATAATCCATTACAATTTTGGAATAAAAATCATAAAACAGCAAAATTAGAAATGAAAGATAAAGATAAGGAAATAAGAATAAAGCCCATGAGATATAATCCAGAAGACCAAAAAGAGTTTTCTATTTGGGAACTATTTGGGGTTATTTTGTTTTTTCTATCATGAGATAAAGATAACTAAAGGTTCCTGAAATCTATTTGGGGTTATTTTGTTTTTTCTATTTGGGAACGCCGCTTCTAATAAATCTATAATCGTATATAATTTAAAAATTATTTTATCTCCATAAAATATAATTGTTTTTTGTAATTCTATCATATCTCTATCTATTTTTAAAGAGTTTTCTGTTTCTTTTAGTTTATTAAAACTATTATTTTCCATTACGGTGAAGGGTATTGCCAATCAGTATCATCATAATAGTATTCGGAATTAGTGAATTCATATCCACTAAAATTAAAGTCTTCATCTGAAATATAATCTTCATCAAAATCATAATCTAAATTAAAAGTTTGACTAATTTCTTCTGTTTGCATTATAAAAGTATTATTCATAAAATTAAAATATAAGTATATTAAGTTATTAAAATCGTATTCATGTATATTAAATTCATCGGCTAGAGCCCCCGCGAAAGAAATTTGCGTGGCTCTGATACCAATTTCAGAGGTACCAGCGGAAAAATATGAACGATTTAAGATTATTAGTTCAAGTAAGTTATTATCAATGAAATTTAATGGTATTATAAAATTCCTATGTGTTTAAACTTTCTTTTTATTAAGGCAAGAGAAAAGAAAAGCCAAAGTTCAAGTTTCCATGAGGAATCTCAACACTAAATTCAATGATCTAACAATGGAGAATTTCAAAAAAAAGAATATCACATGGAAACATGATATAGATGACAAAGTGGTGAAGTCTATCCACAATTTTGGTCCAAACAATTTTTGGTTTTAAATATTTGGTTATTAAACTTTTATGAATTTAAGATACTTAACAACCTATTAAATAATTATATCACATGCTATATAATTTAGTATGTGGTCCAAACAATTTTGGTCTTCCACCAACGAAAAAAGAAAAGAAAATAATACCATTAAAAATTAATTACAAAGATCGACGTAAATGCTAAAATAATCATTATTTTTTAATATTATAATTCCATATATATCTATTGTAGTAACTATTAATATTTGTTTATATTTTTATGATAATGATAATTAATTGCAATAAAACATACCTATTGAGTTTAATGCATAATTATTACAATATATTATTTTTATATACATCATTTATGCATTATTTAAATAACCATATATATATATATATACACATTAAAAATTCAATTTATTAAAATAAATCTTCTTAAAAGAAAAGCTTGACTACCAATTTCACCTTTTTCCAAATATTCAATATATTTTATTTTCATCGGACTCCAACTTTTTTCTTAACTAAAATACATAACTTCTCCAACTTTTTTAATATTGATAATAATTAAATACCCAACATTAAATTATTAATTTTCCCATTTTTACTAATTTTTTGCTTTTAAAGTCATCATTTATCAACCCAAAATAGCCTTATAAACATCTCTCATTTTTCATTTTTCAAAAAAACTTGATCATTGGTTTATGTTATATATATTATTTCTCAACACCATCAACTTTCATAATAATAACAATAACAACAATAATAATAATATTATCATTCATTAATGGAAGGTAACAGAGAAGAGATTATTAACACTAGTGGTGTTACGGTGGTGTCCTCCGATGCTCCGTCGGACTACCACATATCTCCGAGGACTGAACCACCGGTGGCCACCCAAGTGGGTCCCACTCAGCCGTTAAATGTGACACCAGTGTCCATGAAGAAGAAAAGAGGCCGGCCAAGAAAGTATGGGCCAGATGGGTCAGTCACACAAGCTGCTTTATTATCTCCTAAACCCATTTCATCAGCCGCCGGAACTTCGCCGGTGATCGACTTCTCCGCCGGAAAAAGAGGCAAAGTCCGGCTACCGTCCGCCGGAAAACAGTCTCCAAAGATGGGTGTGGAAAGTTTAGGTAATAATATTATATTATTATTTACTTGATTTTTTTAAACGACCAACAAACAGAGAATTGTGTGGGTATTCCGTAATCCGTACGGGGCAACCCAGTGGCAAAAGGCCACCGCCAAGGGGGCTGTTTTTTACGTGTAAATTTACCCGTTTTTTTTGCCGGATATTTTTAAACGTAATGTAAATTTACCTGTTTTTGACCAAAAATCTTAGCCCGGTCCCCCCTTGTTTATGATGTTTTTTTTCCGTCGACGTTCTCATCCAAGCTTCGCCAGCTGGTCCAAGTGATCTCCACTTTTGGGGAAACAAAGCCCACCAGGTCATGGTAAAACCCTGACACCCTTAGGATTGAACCAGATATCACAAAGATTCCGGTCTTTCTTCATTCGTTGAGCCACCTATGTCCTTTCAAAGTATTGTATGTGGGGATCGAACCTGGGTCATTTTTTTTTTCTTGATAAAAATGAATTATTATTTTTTTTTCTTTTATATTTTCAAGATTTTAATTTATGATGTTAAAATTTAACTTTCTAAATTCTAACTATTGTGATGTGGGTGTGGGACCAAGATAACCCCCAGCCATGGATTTAGATAGTTCCTTTGTTGTTTGTCTTCAAGTTTGTGTTTTTTAAGAATCTTGGTTCCATATTTTTGGAATCTATGTGTGTGTGTGTATGTGAATTGGGTCAAATTGAGAAGTGATTAATCTATATTTAGCTAAGCTTGTAAAGATGTAAAGATCAAGACTTTGCCTTTTATTATCTTGTGGGGTTTGGTGGTTGGTTGAAAGTAGTCATGTTTTAAGTTGCAATAGTGTAGAAAATTTTGTTGCAAAGTTGTGTCTTTTTAATAATCAAGATTCTTGGTTCTGTTATGGTTTGGACCCGACACGAATGTAACATCAATACCCAATTGCGTCGAAAATCGACCCTAACTCGATTTCAATATCATCATCTGTCTACAATCTCTATTATTCTTCTATCTTTATGTCTGCCTGATGATTTAATATACATAATACTATTGACATCATGACGCTTGGTGATAATAATTGTATGTGATTTTATTAGTAGATCGATCGATTAATTACTATGGCTTAATGACATATGCTGTCTTTGACATAGGAGACTTGTTTTCATCGGTTGGGGCTAATTTCACACCTCATATCATCAATGTAAATGCCGGGGAGGTAAACTTATAAGTCCTGTTATTTTAATTATGCGACGTGTATATAACTTGAAATTTAATTTAAACTTTTTATAAATGTTTTGTTAGGACGTGACGATGAAAGTTATATCATTCTCTCAACAAGGACCTCGCTCAATATGCATTTTATCCGCAAATGGTGTCATTTCAAGTGTCACGCTTCGGCAACCCAATTCTTCTGGTGGTACATTGACGTACGAGGTACCATACATAATTTTATATTTTATAAAAAATATATATATACTATGATATATAAATTATAATGGATTGAATGATATTTTATATTCTATTGGTTTTCGCCTTTTCAGGGCCGATTTGAGATACTTTCGTTAGCTGGTTCGTTTATGCCATCCGAGAGTGGAGGAATAAGAAACCGATCCGGAGGAATGACCGTTTCTTTGGCTAGCCCGGACGGGCGTGTGGTGGGAGGCTCTGTTT
Organism: Bidens hawaiensis; assembly: GCF_021521415.1. Lineage (NCBI taxonomy): Eukaryota > Viridiplantae > Streptophyta > Magnoliopsida > Asterales > Asteraceae > Bidens > Bidens hawaiensis. The sequence goes on from NW_027491312.1 coordinate 15,146, forward strand.
CTGGCCTGCTAGTAGCCGCTAGCCCTGTGCAGGTACTTTTTAGGGGTAACTTTATACAATAGTAATCAGGTTTCCTAAATGTCCCACTAAAGTCACCCAACTTTCATCAGGTGTTCCAATCGTATGCATTTTCTATAAAGTAAAACGGTTTTATTAAATATATGAATCTTGGTTACTCTTTAGTGATTATTTTGTTTCACTTAAATTTAAAAATTTTGAAACTTGGTTTGTTATTTAGTGAACATATTTTCTTCACCATTACTTCAAACTTCAAGTTAAGTGGAAAAAAGTTACCGCTTATTAGTAACCAATATTCATATATGTTTCATTTGTCTCGATAAAAAAATTTACATAGGATTAAAACACCTATAAATGTTTACTATAGGTGATAATGTAACAAGTTATAATAACATTAACATTAACAAATAATAATATTCTTGTGTAGATTGTGGTTGGAAGTTTTTTAACCGGGAACCATCATGAGTATCAGAAGACGCCTAAGACACCAAAACCCGAGAAGGTAACACCTACACTACCATCACCGCCCGTGGCAACCTTGGCAGCAGCCGCAGAGGCGGAGGAGGAGGAGGCATCTCCAGCTAGTGTGAAACCAGATGTGTCATCACCGACGTTTCGAGGGGATAATTGGTCTGCCTATAAGGGCTCACCTGAGTCAAGGAAACAGTCAACGGACATCAATGTGAGTCTACATTAAGGAGGGTAGTTTGGAAAGCTGACTTGCATGGTTTGTTTTGTTTTGTTTTGTTTTGTTTTGTTTTGATTATGTTTTGTTTGGATGTGGATGTTGAGTTACAGTTTGTAGTTATTTAGATATGTTTGGTAGGACATCAGCTTCTTTTGTGTTTTTAATATGTTTTGGAGTTAGTATCTCATGTGAGGTTATTTTACCAAAATATTTATCTTCATACATAATTTAATGAAATTGTTAGAAAAAGTGGTGATATAAGGTTATATCTTATCATTATTTAAAAAAATATTATAATTGAGTTTGATTAAATAATAGGCAAATTGGATTTTAATGATCTTAATTTAATGCAGTTGGTCAATAATAATGCTAACTTAAAAAATAGTTATCACCAGTCCCAACTTTCACATTGTTTGTTTTCATTGGATCCCGTTAAAAAACTTAACGTCGTTAAGTGTTTTCCAAATTAAAAATTGATGTTTAGGGCTTTCGTTAGGATAGAGGATACAAGTTGATTTATGTAAAACTTATCTTAAAACGGTGGGACTACCACTAACAATAATGGAAACTTTCGCCGACGACAAGCAAGTGTTACCTTATTTGATCTGCTTACCATGAAATCTCATAAACGTCATAACTTGAGTTAAACAGTCCCGACTCAATGAGTCATGCACCTTCTCGAATTCGATTTTGAAAATCATCAACTTCGTGTTTTTCTTCTTTTAGTAGTCACCTCCTTGTTCATGATAAAACCTCGATAAGAATTCTATCGGCCTTTGATGAAGGCTTACCGTTCTAAACTAATAGCTCCGTCAGTGACTTTAGCGTGCCTCATCGCCAAAAGCTTGGCAATAAATTTACACTAAATATTAATCAGACTAATCGGTCTATAATTGGTAATCAACAACGGATTAGACAATTTTGAAAACCAGGAGTTGCAGCCTTATAGAAAAGTACCTGACTCGAAAAACTTTTACACAAAACCGAAAATTTCATTTTTGAGGCCCTCCCAATGCTTCTTAACGAACCCGAATGAAAACCCGTCGGGCCCGAAGATTTATTTGACCCACACAAATAGCATCTTTACCTGCTCTATAGATTATAGAAAAATATTCGGCATTGGGCTTATATCATGGCCCGGTTGAGAGGAAGAATGAGCCCTAACTCATAAGACTATAAGACATAAGAGACAAATCTACTCAATTGTGGGCCAAGTTGCTGGGCTTAGTAGGAACCTCCAAATCAGGTGTAGACTGGGCCTGATGAACCGCAGTTGAGCCGTTGAGCGGTTGAGGTGTACAAAACCGGTTTTTACAAACCGAACCGGTTTGGGTTTTGCATGTTTAAAACCGGTTTGACCCAAATCGGTTCGGTTTAGAAACCGGTTTAAGCATAGAACTACTCAAACTAATCCGGACCGATTCGGTTCGGTTTTAAACCGGTTTAAGACAAAAAAAACCGGTTTGATTGTGAAATACCCAAACCGCAATACAAACCACCGGTTTGGTTTGGTTTGGTTTGGTTTGGTTTGGTTCGGTTTGAGAACCGGTTTGGCAGAAACTGGTTTTAGGAACGAACCGGTTCGGTTGATTTCTGGTTAACCAGTTCTGAACTGGTTTTTTTTACATCTTTAAACCGCTGTATAACAAGTACTTAGAAGTTAGAACCAAGGTGCACCCCATTATGCCGATCCAAAAGATTGGCAAGAAGAGCATACAATAATTTCTCTCTCATTTATGCAACTAGCGGCTTTCAAAAGAGCATCTCTTATTACTAAACTAGAAGGGTGCCCGCGCGATGCAACGGGAAACACAAACTTTGGTAATCATGTAACAAATTTATGAGTGTTCGTTATTCCGTTTGAAACTGTGAGACCGTTCATTAGTTTGGTTTCACGGTTTGAAACCGGAGTTGACCGTACATATAGAAATGTTAATATTTACTTATTTAGTTTTAGATATGTTTTATAATATATATTAGATATAGTTAAAGTATAGTTAAACAAAGTTTTATTTACTACGAGTAAAGTCGTCTATTACAACTTTAATTTTGTCCAATTTTCAGTATGATTTTTTTGTAATATTTGCTTGTTTTATGATTTCGCATTCTATTTATTCTAATAAGGTTTATCATTCATGTGACCAAAGCTATCTTTATTCATATTATGATTCTCTTAAGTAACGTGTTAGTTGGTGCTTAGTTTGAAGTGAAGGTATAGACAGATTAATATTTCTTATTTTAAACTCAATTTATTATCGAAGTACAAACTATATCGAAACCTAGTCATTGGTAGTGGTTCAACTTAGTCGGGTTTTAATTTTAAACAATTCAGTTACGATTTCCGGCGACAAAAAAAATGCGTAAAGTTGGCACATGGTTTAATTTAAAACCATCAAATCGAACTACAAGTAGTTCTACATAATTTTTTTTTACTTCGTAAACTATAGCAATATCAAACTCAAATTAAAGATAATAAAATGCTCGTTTTTATAATGACATTTATTTTAAAAAATATTAACGTATAAAAAAGTTATGAGCGTTTAAAAATCGTGGGGATAGTTGGGTTAAAAGTGAAAATTAAAGAATATATAATTAAAAGATCAATGACCAATTTGAAACTTTAAGAGATGAAAATTGTAATTATTTTGAAGAAATTCAAAATACACGTGAGTTTTAATATTAAAATGACAATGTTGTCCGTATTGAATGTTGTACTTCATACATTAAAAGTTGTAAATTATTTAAAAAGAAGCGTCTTAATTTGTACATTAGTGATAATGTCAAAATCTTAATGCTTTTCATAGAGTACATATTTCAATGTCTAATTGTTGATATTTTCAGAGTTTAGAATTGCCCGTTATTTTAGCACACGTTAATATTAAGAGTTACTTACCATTACACAAACCTTTTTTTAAGGCGGTCAATAATGATTGTGTAAGAAAATCATAGCTACTATCTATATCATAAGCGAAAAAATTGATCTTGCGGAAAGAATGCTGATGCATCAAACGTTATGATGATCTATATGAAAAACCTGTCTTAATTAAATCAAGATCATATAACTGATACAAGAATGATGCTCATGTTTTATAATTGATATAGAAATATCTTCTATATCTATATCTACTAGTATAGTGCCCGCGCGATGCAGCGGTGACAAATATTTAAAGGTTGTTAACGAGCTAATCTAATCCAAACCAAGGCTAGCTCGAATTGGACTCGAACTTCATTCAAAGCTGGATTGGGTAGGCTCCAAATTAAACTTGAGACTGTTTGCTTGCACAATCAACTTTACAATTTATTATCATAAATATCAAACATATAACTTAATCGTGTCGATGGATTAATTCTAAAACTTTATTCAACCAAAGAGTTGAGTAAGTCAGTTGCTTGTTTTAAAGACTTAACTTATATTTATAGAGTATGTAATCTCTCCCATATTGTTTCTCCATTCATATGTGACATATATAGAAACAATAATAAATGTTTAACGTTAAACAAAAAGATAATTATTTATAATATTTCTAATGCGTTTTAACACTTGTAATTATTTAAACCATTGAATTTTATGTGCATTTCTCCTCCTTATACGAGAACCATTAAGCACAATTCTTCCACTTTTAAAGCATTGATAACTTTTCTAAACGGAATTATCATATAAAAAAAAACACTATAAAATCAAGCATTTTTTAAAAAAACTATATACGTATTTTTTTCCCTAAAAAAACAAACTACTTTTTTTTTGCTATACTACTTTTTTTTTCAAAGAAATAAAAATGATTTTCTTTAAACCTAGGTGTGTTGTGCGTATATAGTCATGCTTAATTATGAAAATATTTTGCGTAATTATTATATAAGGTGTGTAATTATTTTTGTTTATGCGTAACTATGTACATGCAATATTACAAACATATATTGCGTTATTATGTACGTGTCAAAATGGGTTGGTGCTATTTTTCAAACGGGTTAGAATTAGGTGGTGTTATTTTCCAAATGATCAGAATAGGTTGATATAGCACGCACAACCCGACATTAGTAGGCACGTAATGTGACATGGAACACTTAATCGACCCGCTATGAATAAAACACAACATTGAAACGCGTAACAGGGTCGCTATGCGCGTAAGCCAACATTGGAACGCACACAAACCCACATCGGTCACATAAAGCGATATCAAACTTGTAACCGATGTCGATAAACATGTAACTAAACATCAGCCACATAGCCGGTACTGGTACGAGAGTAACTTGACGACAATAAACGCATAATGCATCATCGGATGCGTAACTGGATTCGGTACACGGGTAACCCGTGCTTGACCGTACGAAATCTAGCGTCGGTACGTGTGTAACCTCGTAACATATGTCGGTACGCATGTAATCCGACATCGAACGCTTAACCAGTGTCGGTGTAATCCGACGATATTAAACGCCTGGCCAAAACCTGGTTGTCGGTCCTAACTCGTATTCGCGTAACATGTGAATTTTTTAAAATTACAAAGCATAGCAATACTATACTCAAATTAAAGAGAATAAAATTCTCGTTTTTATGGTGTAGTTTATATTTTTAAGTATTAGCGTATACAATAGTTATGATCGTTTAAAAATTGTGAGGGGTAGTTGGTTTAACTTAAGAGACCAAAAATGTAATTGTTGTTTATATAGTTAAAGTTGAATATAATGGAGGGGTCAAAGATGTAAGTATTGTTAGAAAGACATCTTTACCCCCAAAAAGAAGTCAAGACATGCATTAAGACTTGTAAAGTTTGCAATATTTGTTGGACCTCTTAAAACTTAAGAGATCCTTAGGATTCTCTTTATATATAGTATAGATATAGATACTATATATAAAGCATGAGTTACGGATATTTTAAATTTTAAAAGGTACACAAGACTATTACATAAGGTATAACACATAATGCATAAATTTATGATATTTTAGAGATAATATGGTCTTTTGTCACCTCTTCTACGGTTAATAATATTTGATTCAAAAATATTTACAAATATACTTCCTTAACTTCAATCACATTTTGTCAGTTTATAAAATAATCATAGATTAATGATTTACCCCCTTATTCTAAATTAAAAATTAGCTACCCCTACGACTTTTAAACGGCCATAATTTTTTCACACGTTAATATTTTTTCAAACAAAATTTACATAATAAAAACGAGCATTTTATTCATTTTAATTTGTGTATGGTATTGCTATATGTTTTTAATTTTAAAAGCTTAATGTGTTATGTGATTAACAGTTAAAACTGTCGTCTAGTGGGTTCCGATCATGGGTCAGAAATGGTTACGAACAAAACACATAATACAAAAAAGGTTAATTTGGTCGAGGCTTAGTTGGGATCAGTTACGCGTGTACCGACACCGGATTGCGCACATACAACTGTTGTTTGACGTGTTTACCGACATAGGTTACATGTCTGATGTCGCATTACACGCACACTATCATTGGCTTACGCACATACCGATGCGAGGTCAGGCGCACAATAACACCAATTGCACGTTCATGTTGTGTTTACGCGCATACCTTGCGGCATCGCGCGGACACCGGAAAGTATATTTAAAAATGCATCCGGCTAGATAATTTTTGTATTTGTTATATTGTATTATATTATATATATTACATGCTAGGAAATAGATAAGTTATGTACTACTAAACCGAGTATTTTTAGACATTGGTCATGTGGGGTACTCTACTTTATTTTAATGTGGTAGAAGTCTTGAACAAGATCCACTCGTTTATATCACCAAACACCAAATCTTGTAAGCACAGATAATAAAGTGGCTTTGACCGTTGACTTTCAAACATAATGGGCTTCATATAAGTATATAAGATAACTTTTGATTATTTATATCAAAATTGTCAACGTCGTCTCATGCTTCACAAATATATAAATTTTAACTTTCTAACTTAAACCTGCTAAAATATTTTCTAACATTATATAGCATACAAATTTATATGTACGATTTCGATGCGAATAAAGGGTTCGAGAACTTAGAAGGGTATTATCTTAATCACTTCGAACTCATTTTACCCGTCCGAATATTTCATATTTTCTTGTTTGGTTAAGGTGTATATATAATCCCTGAACATGATATATATGAAAAAATCTTTTATTTATTTATTTTTTTGTATTGTTAACATTTAAAAAAAATTAACATTTTTTTAAGAAAACGTGATTATCAACGGTCGGGATCGAATTCAATATTTCAAGGAAGCAAACAGGATAACTAGTATTTTTAGTTATTTTTTAAAAAATTATCAACGGTTCGGTTTGTTTGTCGGGACGAAGCTCCTGTTGAAATGCGGTGCCGACATTCCATCCCCGACGTCAAAATTATTAATAAAAAAAGATTAATTATTAGTTTTAATTATTTATTTTAAAAATTATTAATTGAAAAAAGTATTGATAAAAAAAGGATAATTAGTATTTTTAGTTAATATTTAAAAAAAATATCAATTAGTATTTTTATATAGTACTATATGTGACATGTAGAGGTGTGCATCCTATTTTGGGTAGGTGTTCCTAGCAATCCCATAGAAAAAAATAAATTATTAAATCTATCATGTCCAACTGATATCCAAATGAAGCCTTACACCATCTATAAATAGCAACTTTTCACTCAATACTCCCAAACTGTGCCAAATGAAGACAGCCATCTTGCTTTTACTTTCATTCATCCTCTCCATCTTCTCAGCTAATTCAGCTCCCGATCCCGTGCTTGATGTCACCTGGAAAAACCTCGAGTCAGGGATCCAATACCACATCATACCAGCGGTTAGAGGCAGCAACCGTGGCGGCATTTCACTGGGTCCAACCAGCCCAAACAAAACTTGCCCCTTGCAGTAACCCAACTCCCAACCAACAAAAACGCCCTCCCGTTGACTTTCACCCCAGTCAACCCCAAGAAAGGCATAATCCGCCTCTCCACCGATAATAACATCAAATTTGCAGGCCCCACAAGCTGTAACGAGTCAAATATATGGAGACTGAAATACGATGAAGCTATGAAACAGTATTTTATAACTTTAGGTGGCGTAGAAGGAAACCCGGGACGGGAGACGCTTGACAACTGGTTTAAGATTGAGAAAACAGACGACGGTTACAAGCTCGTGTTTTGTCCTACTGTCTGCAACTTTTGTAAGGTCATATGTAAAGATGTTGGAATATTTTCGGATGATAATGAGATTAGACGTTTGGCGCTCAGTGATGTTCCTTTTTCTGTAAGGTTTTACCGTTAGTTCGGTTATTTGGTGTACTAAACATGTAACAAAGAAACTTGATGTTCTATTTATGCGCAAATAAAGTTTCATAATACTTCTCTAGTTCACATATTAAAGTCCAAAATACCACAAAAAGGGTTTTGAAAATAGAAACCGTTTAATCTGACATAATATTAACCGAGACCTGTACCCTCCTCTTTACGTGGTGCATCAGCTTTTATACGGGGTGGTCTAACAATTCGGTCAATGAGCCCATAATCCAAAGCTTCTTGAGCATTGAACCGTTTAGTCCGAGTTAAATCTTTGTAAACCTGCTCATTATCGTAATAAATAATACTTAATATTTGGATAAAGTGACTAAATAAACGTGTTAATCAGGTTGGTGGGTTGTAAACAAATGGGTTAAAGAAGTCAAACCTGCTCCACGGGTTGACCCGTCTTTTGAGCCAATTCTTTGAAAAGATAATCTCTAATTCTCAAAAGCTCATTCGCCTCATTTTGAATATCATCAGCCTGTATAACATCATTGGTAGCAAAATTAAAAACTAGACATAAATAACTATATATAACTATTTATTAACTATTAAGTATTAACTGTAAGACTTTATTGACACAATAATATGTTTCAACCTGACCACGGGCGGCACCAGCTGGCGACTCGAGAGCAATTCTTGAAAGAGGCATTGCAAATCTTTGACCCTTTACAATTTCAAGATAGTTAATATTTTAAAAACATACCCAAACAACGTATTGGTAGTTGTACAGTGCATTCAACTCTATGCAAGGAATAATGTTAGGTCTGTAAACGAACCAAACCTTCAGTGAACAGTTCGTGAACCGTTTGACAGGAAGTTCGTTTATTTAATAAACGAACAAACATGAATACATGTCTCGTTAGTTAGTTTATGTTTGATCATTTACATTCATTTATGTTTGTTAGTTATCTTTGTTTAAGTTTGTTCGTTTACATTAGTTATTATATTCATTTACAAATTTTGGGCCCATTACAACTTAGTCTAGTTTTAATAACTTTTTGGCCCAACACATTGTTCTTCACTTTAGCTTTAACTTGTTTTTAGTTCAGTTATGTTCGGTTATGTCCGTTCGTTTATACTATTAACAAACGAACATAAGCAAACACAAGCATGATCATGTTCGTTCTCTTAACAAACGAACATGAACATGAACATCCCATTCATTGAATTGTTTGTGTTCAATTGTTTGTTCGGTTGAATTAAACGAACGAACACAAACATGCTGCAAATGTACCTTTTCTCCGGCTGCAAGAAGAAAACCAGCAAGATTATAAGCATAACCGACACAGTGAGTGCCAATTGGACTTTGCAAGCTTTGCATCGTGTCATAAATAGCCATGCTTGGTGTAAGCTTCAAATAAACATACCAAATATTTTATAAAAAAGAAATTATATATTTATCAAAATGACTATGATTGTATCATGAGAGAGAACTCACGTCACCACCCGGGCCGTTAATATACATATACATTCTTTTGGAATTGTCAATACTGTCAAGGTACAACATTGTTGCAAGTATCTGGTTGCTGAATTCTTCATCTATGTTTTGTCCAATAAAAATAACGCGCTCACGATACTACATTAACATTGATTATATATAAGCATTTCAAGAATCAAAATTATATAAATGACTACAAAAAATAATAATAACAGCTTACTAGAGCATTCCACAGATCAACCCATTGCCAGGTTCCTTCACCGGTACCCTGTAAGGTACTCTAGGTGTCCCTATTGGCATCATTGTTATACGCCCTCGTGCTGGTTTAATGCCAGTCCTGAATATATAGATCAAGTGATATAGAAATTTAAGGCTTGTTGTATATTAATTGTGTTCATAATACCGACATAAAAACTGCAATAACCACGAGTATGAGCAGCTGATAATGAAGATAAACAATGAATTGCATTGTATATTAACCGTGTTCATAACGTAAGGTTTTGTGAAGCCATAGGAGTAGCTAATAATGAAGATAAACAATGAATTGTATTGTGTATTAACTGTGTTCATAATGTAAGGTTTTGTGAAGCCATTTTGGGCACCTTTTGGTTTGGGGTGGAAGGCTCATTTAGCTTTCTTGTTCCCTAAGCTGTTTTAACCTAATAGTTCTCTGTATATACCCTATCATTGTATTCTAATCCTTGTACTGAGCTAATAAGCGATAAACCCTAAGTGCAGCTCTAACACATAATAGGGTTACATTACATATACCTCTTTAATCTATATATAAATTAAGGGTGCAAACGAGCCGAGCTGCTTGCGAGCTACTTGAGCCCTGATCGATAAAAAGCACAAAAAGACCCAGGCTTTCTTGAGCTTGGACCAAGCATGAGCCCCAAAGAAAACTCATTTAGTTATTGAGCCCGAGCCTTGTGTGTTTTTAAGTTTTACCTCTTTTAGACTTCTATGTATTTCACACTGCACTACCGAGCTCGAGCCGAGCTTTGGCTCGTTTAAGGTATTATGCAACGAGCCCGTGCCGAGCTTAAGCTTGTTTAAGGTTTTTCTAAAAATAAATAATTAAATTCGTATATAAGCTGATTAACAAACAATAAACGAACCAGGCTTGAGCTTGAGCCGATCCATAGCTTGAAAAACAACTCAATAGCCAAGCTTTCGAAAAACAGCTCGAAACGAACGGAGCTCAAAGTAGAGCACCCGTAAGTCAAAACGAGCAAACTCAACCCTAGTCGAGCTCAGGCTCGTCTCGTTTACACCCCTTATAATACAGAGCAGGTAATTACACATATAGATACCAAATACTTGACATATAAACCAAGCTTGAGCCAATCCCAAGCTTGTAAAACAACTCACAAGCTGACCTAGAGCTTTAGAAAACAGCTCGAAACGAACCGAGCTACAGGTCAAGCCCTCGTAAGTCAAAACGAGCCGAACTCAACCCTAGTCGAGCTCAGGCTCGGCTTGTTTACACCCCTTATAATATAGAATTACACATATAGATACCAAATACTTGACATATAAACCGAGCTCGAGCCGATCCCAAGCTTGTAAAACAACTCACAAGTTGACCTCGAGCTTTAGAAAAACAGCTCGAAACGAACCGAGCTCCAGATTGAGGACCCGTAAGTCAAAACAAGCCAAGCCCAACCCTTTCGAGCTCAGGCTCAGCTCGTTTACACCCCTTATAATATTGAGCAGGTAATTACACATAGATACCAAATACTTGACATATAAACTGAGCTCGAGCCGATCCCAAGCTTGTGAAACAACTCACAAGCTGACCTCGAGCTTCAGAAAAACAGCTCGAAACAAGCCAAGCTCCAGGCCGACCCCTCGTAAGTCAAAACGAACCGAACTCAAGCCTAGTCGACCTCGATTCGGCTCGTCTAGTTTACACATATATAAATATCACTATTTTTCAATATTTGATGCCAACACAGTATGAAATTAGGTTTAATTTCATACAATAGAAACATAGACAACAAATACACTAATTCAATATTATTATATTGCAATTATTATTATTATTATTATTATTGTTAATTGTTAATAAAAAATAATACATACCTAGGTTGAATACTTTTATGAATTCTCTTGTACAACTCAGCGGTCAAATTGGGTCTAGCGAATCCATAACAATCTGTTATTCGTAAACGTAACGAATATTATTAATTCAACGAGTCTAGCAAATATATGAAGATAATAATAATATGAAGTAAGTAATTGATGAGAGACTGACTAGGAGATTGGAGCCTTAATCCGACGAAAGCCTTGTCCGTGCTGCAATTGAATAATTTAAATTAATAATAATAATATACGGTTATTGAAAGCATATTTTGTTAATACCTGGGAGAAGAGTGAGCGGGGTGAAGATATGAAGAACAGGTGATGGAATTGAGCGCCATTGTTGCAAGGCGAATATCAGACGAAGAGGATTAAAGGGGTGGATTTGGTATTGAAGAAAATAACGGGTCGGGTAGGGTCGTTCTTTGGTGATCGGATTACCGCTCGATTGGAATTTGCTCAGGAAATGCTCGTTTATTTTTTCGCTCGATTGTAAACGAGTCGCTGGTTCAGTTTGTGAAAGAGCCAAGCAACGAGAAAATGTCCGCTCAGTTCGGCTCAAATATTTTTCATAATATATATATATATATACACACACACTCATAAATATATATTTTGTTTTAATAATTATCTTGGATATTGAAAAACTGAATATTAAATATAATATCTTTTAATTATTAAATATTTTCTAATACATTAAATATAAAAAAATAATTATATTTAATTTTAGTATTTCAATATTAAAGATAATTATAAAAACAAGTTATATAAGTGTGCATATATATTTATATAAATAATTATTTTTTAATTATTAATTGTTTTATTACGGTTATATTCAACTTCAATTTTATAAAAATTTACAAGCTATTACTATTTTCTTTAAATCTACTAATTTATTTTTATGCACATTATATTCAACTTCAAACTTTTTTCTTATAAAAGAATTTAAAGGGAAAAATAGAAAAATGCTTGGAAAATACGGATTCGATTTTGGCTCGGTTCGATTTTGAGCCGCTCGGTTCGATTCGAAACGAGCCAAGCAACGAGCAAGCCCTCTCTCGGCTCGGCTCGTGAACAGCCCTAGGTATGGATAATGCGTCAAGCCCGATGCACCCGAATTATAATATGGGAAAGAAAATCATCGAAACGGCAGTTTAGGGACTATGGATTAAACGTTTTATAAGAAAAGGCTGGGCTGAACCATGGATGTTTCATCTAGCTTAGACGGTTCTGACGCAACCTTCACTTTTTATAGATGTTCCTATGTGTTTTTAGATGTTTCCGACCTTTTTTTTAATCCGTTTGTTGATTTTGTGCGCATTTTGATGTTTCCGTACATATTTTTGTCGTTCCCGTGCATATTTAAACGTTTTTGTGCATATTTAGTTGTTTCATACATGTATTGATGTTTCCGTACATGTATGGACGCTTCCAATTTTCCATACATCGTTAGATGTTTATGAAGGTATTAAGCCGTTTGGTACATGTGTAGTTGTTTCACTATTTTTCATATGTTTCTTAACTACCAATTACCAAACATGGATGACAATTTTTTTAAAATGTCGCTTAAGATGGTAGTTTACAGCGATGAGAATTTGTTAATGGGAATATTGAGTATGCTTCTTTCGATTGTAGGAAACGTTTGATGTCTTGGAAACATCTTAGACAAAAACGTCTAAATACATAAGAGAAACATCTAAATTCGTTACGAAAACGTATGAGCTGTCTACGTTGATGGGAACGTCTAGGGCTCAGACTTTTTTTTATCCTAGGCATTTCAACTGCAATCTATCTTTTACTGGGGAAACGGCTAGGGAATAAACTTTCCCCATAAATGACATATATGTAGACTTTTCCTTTAAAAAGTGTCATGAGTAAGCTAATTGGTCTGCTTGTGGGCCTGATAATAGAGAAAGCCCCTATCTAAAAGCAGGGCTGGCCCATGGGGGGCTGGGTGGTCGACGACCACAGGCCCGACACCCCGCTAGGCCTAAATTTTTTTTTTAAATTATATGTATTTTTATTAAAACAATATGTATATTTAATGTTTAAACTCATTTGCATAAACATTAGTTTGGTCTAGTGGCGAAGAAGTATTACTACCAACTAAAAGGTTATGGGTAGTATCATTTGAGACATGCTTAATCCTATTTTTATACAAAGTTTTTACACAACCTAAATTATAATAAATTAAGCCCATATCAAAATTAAATTGTTTAAACCCAACAAAATACTCCTTTTATTTAAGGCCCAAAAAAATTTTAGTATTCGGCCCAAAATTATTTTTGCTTTCTCAAAGCCGGACATGTCTAAAAGTTATGTGTCCTATGAAGCCCTTGTTATTGTGAAAAATCCCCATGTATCATAGGCTTCTCATATTATTTTTCGGCTTTTCTGGATTAATCAATAATTATTTTGGTGATTTTCCCATTGTAATACCTATTAAAAAAGATAGTTTGGTTTCTGTTCTAAAACAATAATTAGACATAGCCACATAAGGGCTGTTTTGCAATATTATGTTAAACCATTAAAGGCCTTGTAAACTATTAAGATGTGTCTTTTTAATGAAACAAACATACTCTAATCTTAATTGATAAATAGTCTATTAGCAAATCATTAAAAGACTACCAAACAACCCATAAATTTAGCATTTATATACATGCATCCATAATAAGAACAAGTGAATGGTTCGGTGGCGTGTTAAGTTGTTCAATCTCAAAGGCCAAAGCGTTGTGATGAGCATTCCTTTCTTTTTTTTGGTTTTTTATTGGCAACTTTAGTCATTTGGTTTAACAGTTTGGTTAAATCATTCACAAACTTTAAATAAGTGTTTAAAAAGAATAATAATTAACTTTTAATTTTAAATATATTATTAGCATCACAAAACCGAAGCAATACCAACTGAATTTCCACGACGACTCGGCCACAAAGCGATGGTTCACTTTAGTACCGAGCAAGTTCCGTCACATATCCGCTGCAACATACGGGTTTAACCAATACCGACCGAGTTCGCGTTCCATCCCCGTCAAAGTGAGTTTTGTGTTGCTCTCATCTTGTATGATTTGTTCACAAAATCCATTTAGATGCTTAAAAATGTATTAACTTGCACTAATCTTTTTCTTTTATAATTTTTATATTCATGGTCCTCTGTAGTAATAGAATAACATACTATTTCACTGTATTTTACTTTTCTAATCTTTGGACAATAAAATCACACTACAAATGCAATATTAAGAAATATACAAGAAAATTCAATCGGATAATTTTTTTAACAAATTAATGCATTTATCTGATATCATTGGATACAGCAAATTATTAATAGCCCTTGTATATTGTCATCACTAGTTCACTACTATAAATTCACATATTGACAAGTATCATCTATCTAATAAATGTAATAGTTGCCAAGTGTCCTCTACATGATAAAGGTAACAACTTTTAGGATAACAACAAGGAACATATTAAACATGATTTGATTAAATTGATAATGATAAGTCAAAAGATTTTACCAGCATATCTAACCAAACTAAGAACTACATATACGGTAAAAACATATTTCATCTACCGTATGTATGACAATGTTTATATACTTGTACTTCATGAATCTACATGTACTTGTCTAGTTCTCTTCCAAGTGATTGTTTAAGGTATGGTTTGAAAATTACCCACCAAAACAACCCAACAACCTCCTAATCTTCCTTGTTTTTTTAAACATTTTTCTAAACCCATGACGTAGAAAGCCTAGAAAGAAAATATTCAGAAACGGAGACGTAACTTCATTTGTCTTAGCAGCCATCTCTGAACCAATGGATGTACTAGAACGCGTGGCTTCGTTGTTTTTAGCACTCTTACGCAAATAGAAACTTCTACTCCCGATGTCTCCAATCATATTCGATTTATCCAAACCTAGGTCAAAAGATAGTTAAATTTTTTTACCATAAGAGTTAGTACCTAAAATGGAGGAAGATTGACTTACAATGAAGGCTAAAGTATGAGTGGTGCAACTCAAAGTTAGTCATGTCATCTTGATCAAGTCGCGGAGATCTCCTTTCCGCATTGTATTTGCTCGTGACAAATTTTATTGTCTCGTCAACACTTGAACCCAACTTCACCAAAGCTTGAATTGGCCCAACGCTTCCCTCAACTGTTACTTTAATTAGAACTTTTGCGTCTTTGTTGTAGCTCTGAGATAATAGGTATATTTAAACGAATGTTTATACAAATTACATACTTCGGCTATACGCTAAAGGTTATAAAGATCGTATTGAAGTTCACTTATTTAAACAAGAGTTTTTACATCATTGTGCCAAAATAAAACTTGTTCATGAGGACATATAATCAGGGGCGAAGTTTCCTAAGGGCCCGGGTGGCCTCGCCCCCACTGTTTTTTTGCGTAGTAGTGCTAATTGACCTTTTTTGTCCGAAAATTTATATACATAGTGTAAATTTACCCATTTTTGATTGAAAATTTAAGCCCGGGCCACTCGTTCATGATTTTTTAAATATATTTTGAGTCTTTCCCCCCTCAAACTCGTCAAAACTTTGCCACTGCATATAATTATAATGGAAAATATGAAAGTATGGTACTATGGTTGGTTACATGTAATGGAAAATTTTAAAATATGTTTTATGTATAATTGCAAAAAGTATAGTTTACTTACATATGAATTAAAATAATAGAATGACTAAAATATATCATGGATTATGCTAGAAACTATATAATAGAATAAAATCTAGGTTGTTGCAATGTCGTTTTCTCTTTAACGAGACACGGAGATGACTAAACTAGTCCCATTTTTTTGGTCGGCAAAAAGAAATACAAAAATTGGGATGTATGAATTAGTACGCCTTTAATAAATAACACTTATTCTTTTTAATTATTTTTATTATATATTATCAATGTATGCAAATATGCAATGCAATAGTAATTACGGGCTCCAGCTATACAAATTAATAATACCATCACACGGTATTCGCACGTCAATAACGTGTCATTCGTTGTTCGGATCATACGACCCATATATAATATGGTTCGTATGATGTAGCAGACATATCAGTACGCATCACCGTATAATATGTTTTATTATACTGAAACGGTATAGTTTTAATTTCCAATCATACACAAGAAGTCAAGAAAACAAGTGCCAGGGGAAATGCGTATTTACCAATCAAGATCAAAATCAATATCATTATTCATAAATTTTGATCTCTATCGAAAACAACAACCGTTTTAATCACTTCAATCAACAGCTAAAATATGTACACGAAGTGACCAAGGCATATTTGATTAAATTAAATTAATAAGTTTCTGACAATGATCAACGCGTTATTGTAATAAAGACATTTTTATTGGGCGTTATTGTAATAAAGACATTTTTATTGGGTGTCTGGGATTGTTTATTTTAAACAACTTATGACTTATTAATTCTTAAAAGGGTAAAAGATGTTTTATATTGTGTGTTATTGTAAGAGTATATTTTAATAAGTTACAAAGTTGTAACTTATTAACTTATGAAAAAAATTATAAAAAAATAAAATAAAGAATCCCAAACACCCTTTTAATATTTCAAAGACATGTTTTGATCAAAACAAATTAACCAAGGAAACACGCATTACATCAAATAAATGTTTTTTTTTAATATTTATTTTAAATAACATCATTTTTTTTCAAACACATTTTATAAAAAGAAGTTAAAGAATAAAACTTATGGTGTAAAGAAAATTAATATTATTTTATACAACAAAAATCAAAATAGTGAATTTAAAGTTAAAACGTCTCATATTTAATAAGAAATATAACACGTGACATCTAATATTTAATAAGAAATATAACCTTTACTAAATCAAAAAAATTAATATTATTTTATACAAAAGAAATCAAAATAGTGAATTTAAAAGACGACATGTGAAATCTAATATTTAATAAAAAAATGACGTTTACCTCGTTTCTCTCCGGCGAACAAGGCAGCAACTCCGGAGATGACGAGAATATATTCGTAGGGACCCGAGTTCGAAACAACAAGCTACTCTCACATGGGGGAGTCATATCCTGCTGATCATCTCCGACAGAACCCGTGGTTAATAAAGTAGGTTCGGAGTGGCATCTCTTGATGAATTTCGATTGTTTCTTCGACGAACGACGAACGACAACTTGCCGATGAAGTTTGTGACCGGACAGTGACGGGTGAGGAGGTTTGATCCTCCGGTTGATGGGAAGTCTTCGAAGGTTAAGGTTTTGTGACATAGAATATAGATGTGTGAATTGAGATGGATTAATGTATGATGAGGTTCTATTGGTTTAATTAATAATAAAGGGAAATCTTTGCTTAATGAATAGGCAATGAATCAATTGTCTATTGGGAGTGTCGTAAAGCATGTATGTATGGTATTGCTTTAATATATTCATTTCCCCTTATTCTAGCTTTTATTTTATTATTATCTTTTCTTTTAAAGAAATTATTATTTATTCAACCTCATTTGGATGTATGGTTGTTTCGGGTAGGGGTGTGCATTGGGTCGCTTTGAGGCGGTTTTGAGCTAAACCCATAACCATAATTGACAGTGGTGGATCTAGACGGAAATCTCAAGGGTAACACTAAAAAAAATATTTTTTACCGTATTTCATACAATAACCGATTTTTTTACCTTATTTCATATAATATATATATATATATATATATATATATATATATATATATATATTAACTTGGTGTTAGACCAATACTATCATTTTCTTGAAATTTTTGTTAAAAAGATTGCTAATAAGATTTTGTCAGTTCATCTTCCAAGTTTCATAATTTTAGAAGAAACAAAATATACACCCTAAATCTCTAACAATTACAATTTACATTATCCAAGTATTTAATAAACCATAATTAGTCATTCAAAAATTCAATTGCCCATATACACATCCAAATTAACAATTTACATAAACAAATTAACAATTACAAATTTAGATAAAAGTAGAAGAATGCCTAAACTAAACAGTAGAAGTCAAACCGTGGAAGATGGACAGAGAAAACCCCGACCGTCGCCTACTCGGCTGCAACGTGGAGGTCCGGAGATCGGAGGAGGGTAACAGGGGGTCAGGACAATGTGGGGTGGAAACAGCGTGGGGTGGACAATGGCTGAATGAAACTTTGTTTTGTTAAATGTTGATGTCCGGCCTAAACCAAGTATCCAAGGGGAACAACAAATGATGGTTTTATTTGGTTTGAACTTTAATTTGGATCTTTAAAATTTGGTTGGGCTTTAATTGGTTTTACCTTTTAATTTGGTTGGGCTTTAAACAAATAGGGATAACGCTATATTTTTTTAGGGGTAGCGAAATACAAAAACCAACCGAAAAAAGAAAAATTTGCGCTACTTACGAAAAGTTGAGGGGTAGCGGAGGCTACCCCTAGTTACATGCTAAGTCTGCCACTAATAATTGATATGTCGGTTAATGGATAACCATAACAATAACCGACCCATTACGACGGTTTTGGTTAATCGGTTTTGTAGATTATAGTGAGTCGGTTATGGGTGGGTTAACCGTAACCAAAACAATGTAATTGAGCCAAAAAGTTTGGTACCAATTATTACAAAAAAACGACATGACATAATCTAAAAGGTAATATAGTCCATAATATTAATACCAAATATTCAAAAAGAATGACATTATATAATCCAACAATGAAATTCAACTTAATTTGATAATAAACGTTGAACCAAAAACATCAAAATGTTATAATCCAACAATATGTTTGGTGAAAGTTAATCCTGAACATAATAAGCAATTGTTGGTTAAATAAATGAGTCGGTTCGGTTATAGCGGTTTTGGAATTATCTTTAACCAAAACCGACCCGTATTTAGCTGTTTTTAAAAATTCATTAAACTGGCCCACCGGTTATGTCGGTTATCGGTTAAAATCGGTTCGGTTATGGTTCGGTTTAACGGTATGACGGTTAAGTTGCTCACCGCTAGTTTCGGGTATTCCTTTATTAGTTTCTTAGGGGTTAATTTTATTGTTTCCTTGGTTTTGTATTGGTTTTGTATTGGGGTTTTTCGCTAGTTTCCCCGCCAGCTCTTTTTATAAAATTTGCCGTTCAAAACATAATAATAATAAAAAAGAAAAAAAAAAACTAGTTTGGAGTTACCGAATTATCCCAGTAATCATGTGAACTTTTCTAAGACGGAATGTTGATTATCTATCTGATTTTGGCACTTCATTTTACTAACCCGATAGACCATTAAGAAAGAAAAAAACAATTAAAAAATCCCTCCGAGTCAAGATTCAAATATGAGACCATAAGATCTCAAACCTTAGCTGTTATTATTATTGGGCAATGATATTTTGAGAACTTGATATGTTGTAAGAACTTTAAAAACTTAATATGGATTACACAATAATTTAAATGGGTATAAGATATGTGGTTGAGATTAAATCTGATAAAAAAATAAATTAAGAGAAAAAATAAAGATGTGTGATGATTACACTAGTGTATATGTTATTTACACCTATGTAAAAAGTCGATTCAGTGTGTAAAAAAATACTGTAATTTTTTTACGTGCATGCAACCTAAATATTACATATATGTAAAATAATTCAATTTTTTTTTATTACGTTGAGTTTTTTCGAGTTTTTAAATTCGGAGTGGTTCTAAAAAAATCAACTTTCTATTATTATTATTATTATTATTATTAAGACAAATAGTACAATTAAATATAAATCTTCTAATTGTCATTATTACTTTTTTCTTATTTTGTATTAGCACTCTACTACCTAGTTATATATGCAGTATGCTTACATGACATTTCATTTATGAACATGTGGAGCATAACATGTGTACATGACTAATTTATTAGAGATTTGTTGGTTACCACTACTTTATTGAGTGTCGTGTCCACTATTACAATTTAGGTTATGACTGATGTAATGGCCACCTTGAGGAATATCGACTAAGATTATAATAACCATTACAAGTATCACTACCACAACCATCTTTCTTTCTTTTTTTCTTGTTATAGGATTGTGAGATATAAGCTCGACACGCAGTCATCAAATCGCCATTTAGAGCTTTCACAATTTACGCACAGTTGGATATGTTATAATGGGGTGAAATGTGATTGTTGGTTTAGGTGGAGTAAAATGATTGGTTGTATGTTAACTGTTAATTAAAAAATAAAAAGGCAAACGTGCTACTCATCGGTCACATGCCCACTACTTCTAGCGTCCCTTCGTGACTACACTGTGAAGGTGTGTCGCACCCAAATCGCCTACATGGTAAGGGGGCTTTGTTGTTCGAATGGCCATAAAATATGTCCTTGCTACCAATAATACATTAATACCACTACTAGGCAAGTAGGCAACTATCTTGACGGATGATATCATATGAAGTTAATTAACAACTAAATTTATATTTACTAATTAAAATAAGAAGCACTAGTTAAACTCAAATAGTTCACATGATAATCATCGGTCGGCTTATAAAATAAATCAAACACAAATACACAATAATTAAGATTACATTATATCATACCATTCAAGTATTTTCCGTCGCCTTTTATATTAATCTCACACTTTTAGCATCAACTTCACTCCGGTTACAGAATAAAGTTGCAATTCGACGCATTCGGTTTGTTTCTACAAATTTCAGAGCGAAACCACCAATAACTATGATTTTGGATTAAAAAAAAAACCAAACTAGTTGGGTTGGCTGGGTGATAGAGAGTTATGTTATTAAATTTTATAGATGAATAAATTAATATTACAGATATGCATGGATTTCGAAATGAGAATAATGCTCAACGAAATGATTAAGAAAATATCATTATTTCGTTGTCATAACTCAAAAGTTACCACCTATTTAAACAAAGTATTTCATACCAGAAATTCTACCATTTTTTTAAAACAATAATCATTCATCTTCATGACGAATTAAAAAAACGAAAGAAAAATATATATTATAAATTTATAACGAAGTTGCCTAGAAATTTCCATCAAGGGTCATAGCGAAGTTGCCTGGTTGATGCTCGTCTTGTCCTTCATTGTTTCTTAGTAGTTTTTTTTTGGATTTATATGTTTTAGTATCCGACCGGTTCGCTACTTCGGTACACTAATTTCAGCTGGATTTATGTAGTTATGACAGTTTCAATTATTTTTAAGCATTTCTTGATTTAAGGGTGTGTATGGGTCGGTTTAAGACGGTTTTAGGCCAAAACCATAACCAATATGCCAGTTAATAGACAGCGTTAACCATAACCGATCTGTTATGGAGGTTTCTGCTAATCAGTTTTAAAAATTAGAACGAGTCAGTTAACCGTGACCAAAACAATGTAATTGTGCCTAAAAGTTCGGTACCAAATATAACCAAGAAAGAAAAAGGTAAAAAGTAACATAACATAATCCAACAAAATACATAGTCCATAATATTAATATCATATATTCAAACAAACGATAAATGCATTAACTTTTTTAGTAAAAATAAATCATATAGTTAAAAATAATAGCATTATTAGTTTATTACATTCTTTTATTTCTCCAAACAATCAACATCTTCTAATTACTTAATAAAGTCGAGAATCTTGTACATGGGGCGGTTATGTTAGGACGGGTTTTTAAACCGACCCGTATTTGGCGGTTTTCAAAATTTTATTGAACCAACCCACTAGCTATGTTGGTTATCGATTAAAATCGGTTCAATTATGTCAGTTAAGGTTCGATTAATGGTTATGACGGTTAATTTACACACCCCATCCCTATAATGCAACACCAAAAAAGGAAACATATCTAAGTAGGGTTAGGCTAAATGTACCTCATACTCTACTTGTCATACCCCATATCATGAACTTTTATTTCCTTTAAGAATTTTATTTGACATATTACTCTCTTGTAACAATTTATTGCATTTTATGGTATCAATTGAAAATATTAATTAGAAACTTTAAATTTTTTTATTTTATTTTTTATCTCCTTTAAATTTTCATTTACTTTTAAGAATTTTGTTTTTAATATTACTTTCATGTAACATTGTTTTGTATTTTATAGTCTCTTTTTAAAATATTAAATTAAAAACTATAAAAGTTTTTCTTTTCTCTTTTTTGTGTTTATTGTCCTTGATCATAATAATATTTATTATTATCATTATCAATGTATTATTATGTTTATAAAATAATATATATATATATATATATATATACTCACACTCTATTAAAATTAAAAAAAAAAAGATATTATAAATATTAATACTAAAACTAAAAAAATATATTAATGATAATAGCTTAATAGTTTTTAAATTATATATGTAATGGAAACTATGAAATAAAAAAAATGTTGTAGGGACTAATATGTATATAGATAATGTTAAGAACTAATAGTAACTGATCTAATAAGTTCAGCGGGGTACACATTTTAGTAAAAATGATATAGAGATGGTACGTTTAACAGTATCCTGAAAAATAAAAATAATAAAGTGTCAAAATGGAAGTGCATTATTAATTGGTGTGTATAATATGTACCTATCAACTGTGGTACGACCATTATGCCAATTACAACGACTATCACTATTATTTTGTGACATTTCTCCTAAAAATTGTATAAGTGAAACAATTAAAATAATTCATATATTTACTTGGTCAGCTAATATATGGGAAGCCATTTGCGTAAAACATGTTAGATCTACAATTCTTCCTCCTTTTCTTCTTCTCATTTTCTGTTTTCCAAATTGCTCTTCTTTTTCCATTACAGGAAGAGACAGAAAAAAAACTAAAATATTATAATTATTTATAATTTATATAACTTTTAAAAAATGAAGGAAGAAAGCGATACATTGCCCAAATTCGGAGACTGGGATATGAAGAACCCATCATCAGCAACCGAATTCACAATGATTTTTGACAAGGCGAGGAAGGAAAGAAAGACGAGATATGAATACCAATCTCGCAAAATAAGTGCGCATTGGAAGGATAAACAAAGTGTCTCGTTGAATGCTAAACGATCTTCTTCGATTGTCAAGAGTAATTTGCTTTTGTGTTGTTTCTTCCCCTTTCAAATCATGATATATGACCAATTGGTTATCATCAAACATGCATATGTGAGATCATACGAATATTGTGATTATATACGATAAAATGTTACATTGGATTAATATTTGTTTCTAATAAAAACACAGACGGTGAATAAGGTTTATAAACATTTGGTTTTGATGATTCGATCTTTGCTTTATTGTTTTTATTCATCTGTATATCATATTCACAACCGTTAATTTATCATGTTTAAGGTAACAGGTAAAAAATGTTCATGCTGCTTAAACAAAGGTAAATAAGAACACTTCCAAAAGGATTTTGATTTACAACGTTTTCATGTGAGAGCATGTGATGTGAACGAGAGAGAAATGGTTGGTGTTCTTGTGCAAAAACTCCCTGAGAATGGGCATTGTGAGTGAAGAGAGGGAAAAAGTGGAGCGAACATGAATCGACGGCAAACATTCAAGCCAAATTATATTAGCAAATCGTGGTCAATACAACGGCCAAGCAATAAAACAACCTTCATACGTCAAAAACACTACGAATAATGAAGCAAAGCATCCACTTCACAAATGGATCAACCATCCAACCACTCTTTAGTACGCACAATCGAGATTAAAAAAAAATCAAGATACATATCAATTAACGAACCGTAAGATTGCTAAACGACAAAAGATATATGACGAAAATCACTTGAGAAAGCTTTCAATGTTGAACAAAGTTTTTTAGTAAACTGTCAAAATCGTCTATGTTGTTTGACCACTTTTGTCATTTTTATCAACAAAGTTTTTCTTACTATTTTTTTAACGTGGCAACTCTCATGTTCCATTAAGTTGTACAAACATCCTCACAAGTTTTTAATATGGATGATGGATTGAACCGACACCATAATGAACCGAACAGATACCAACCAACAGGGCTGGCTATGAGGCAGGGCCGGGTGGCCGATGGACCTCGACCCGACACATCAATAGGCCCAAACTATTAAAAAAATAATATTTAATTTTTTGAAAAAAAAAATATATTCTTAATGTTTAAACCCAATTACTCAACTAATTAAAGACCCAAACTTTTTTTCATCTCCGGGCCAAAATTTTTTCACGATTCTCGAAGACAGTCTTACCAACCAAGTTCCCTTTACGTCTTCACTGCAGCACACAGGTTTAAAACAACTGGTTAAAAAATTAAAGTCCTAGAGTAACGTGCCCCATATTTATACCCGTTTAATGTTCACCTATTGAGAAGTCAAAAGGTCCCCCCTCTATACACCACTTATCCACACCCTAATCATCAGAGATGGATAAATAAACCAGTTAACTGAACTAACTCAAAAAACAAACAAAAACTGAACCGGTTTGTAATTTTCTCCACCAAAACCGATGACAAACCGGTTAACCGAATCAAAACTAACAAAAACCGGTAAAAACCCGAACCAAAACCAATCAAAACCCGAACCGAAACTAGTCGTAACCTGGTTATGAAACCGGTTTCAACCCAAACATGTTTCAATCCAAAGCGATTTTGAATTTTAAGCCGATTAGTACACCTATACCCACCACCACTTTAATTCCACTTGAATTTTAAGCTGATTTCGAACATATTGAAACCGTAGGTTCCGAACCGGTTTATAGTCTTCTCCACTAAAACCGATGCCAAACCGGTTAACCGAATTGAAACCGCCCAAAATCTGAACCGAAACCGATCGTAACACGGTAAGAAACTGGTTTCAACCCAAACCAAAACCAATTTTAACTTTTATTAACCAAACCGAACCAGTTTCAAGCAAAAACAGTTTTCAGTTTTAAACCGATTTGTCCACCTTAGAGCCGGCTTAACGAATGTGGAGGCCTAAATCAAAATAAGATTTTGGAGCCTTTTCTTGATAATTGTTAAGAAAAAAAAGTTTGCTTATTAAAAGTTTTGAATTCATAACCTATACTTTAGTAACAACCAAGCTTATCACAACACTAATATATTACTTTTAGTTTACTTTACCCATTATAATATATCTATATATAATATTTTTTTTAACTTAAATGCCTTAATTAAATGTGGACCTAAAGCCGTAACTTTGTTTTCGCTTTTCTAAGCCACCCCTCGTCACCCTCCCAAACAAATATTCCTTTTCCCTTCCTCATTTCATTTCCCCCCATTATTTTAACCAAAACAAAACAAACAAATCCTACTCACACTCACACTCACACTCACACTCCTCACTTTCATCGCCACCGATCCCCAAATCCAAATCCAAACCCAAATGTTGCCCTACGCCTCCATCCACGACGCCTCAACCGCCCTCAACCGATCTCTAACCGCCACCGAAGCCCTGTGGTTCGATTACACCAGAAACAAGTCCGATTACTTCGTCTACTGCCACAACATTCTCTTCCTCTTTATTATTTTCTCCGTTGTTCCTCTGTCATACGTCGTTACGGAGCTCGTGTTTCGTGATTACGTGTCTGCGTACAAAATTCAGCCGAAGGTTAAGTTCTCGTTGCGTGATCATTTCAAATGCTACGCGGATGTGATGCGCATGTTCGTGCTTGTAGTCGGACCGTTGCAGCTCATCTCGTATCCTTCGATTCGAGTAAGTGTAGTTTTAGGGATGCTTGGTAGCCTCTTAATGGTCATTAATAATAATAAAGTAACCTTAAGCTATGCAGTACCGATATATTAGTGATGTATAGCTTATCGGTCCCTTGGCGATATATAAGTCAGAATATCGGTTTAGAATATCAGTACCGATTATATCAACGATATTGACCGATATTTAACTGAAAATATCAGTGTTTTAAGTCAATGTTATTGTTTTAAGTCTTAATCAATTCTTACTTGCTACGATTGTTAGTGTTTTGCAATTTGCAAAAAGGTTAATTTGTTAATGCTAGGAGACTATACTGAATTATTAGTGTTAAATTGCTATATATATGAATTTTACATGATATTAAAATCACCGATATCCCATCGATATCTCACTGCGATAACTGATATCTCAGATTATCGGTCCTTGATCGATATCCGATATTTTTCCGCACTAACTGCTTAGACCTTAAGTAATAATAAAGTGACCTTAAGTCTGATTGGTTTATTCATACTTAAGGTTACCTCTTAAAGACCATTAACAGGCTATTTAATGGCTATGAACCATGGTCATTAATAGAAGAGGCTATGAGCCCCATTAAGAGGTAGCATTTTAATGGTCACTAATTGAAGAGGTAACCTTAAGTCTAATTGGTTCATTTAGACTTAAGGTTACCTTTTAATGATTATTAAGAGACTATGAACCATTAGAAGATAGTATCATCTTAATGTTCATTAAGAAGAGAGGTAAGCTTAAGTCTGATTGGTTGGTTGGTTTATTCAGATTTAAGGTTACCTCGTAATGACCATTAACAGGCTATGGAGTATTTAGAGTTAGTCTCTTAATGACCATTAACAAGAGAGGTAACCTTAAGTCTGAGTAGTTCATTCAGACTATTCATACTTAAGGGTACTTCTTCATGACCATTAGAGGAGGCTATGAACCATTAGGAGGTAGCATTAAGTCTTAATGGTCATTAATAGGAGAGGTAACCTTAAGTCTGAATGAACTAATCAGAGGAGGCTATGAACCTTAAGTCTGAATGGCCATTAACAAGAGAGGTAACCTTAAGTCTGAGCAGTTCATTCAGACTTAAGGCTACCTCTTAATGACCGACCATTAAGAGGAGGCTATAAACCATTAAGAGGTAGCCTCCTAATGGTCATTAAAAAGAGAGGTAACCTTAAGTCTGACTGGTTCATTCAGATTTAAGGTTACCTCTCTTGTTAATGACCATTAAGATGCTATGAACCATTAAGAGGTAGCATCTTAATGGTCATTAATATGAGAGGTAACCTTAAGTCTGATTAGTTCAATTAGACTTAAGGTTACCTCTTAATGACCATTAAGAGGAGGCTATGAACCATTAAGAGGTAGCATCTTAACGGTCATTAAAAAAAGATGTAACCTTAAGTCTGATTGGTTCATTCGGACTTAAGGTTACTTTTTAATGGCCATTAAGAGGAGGCTATGAACTATTAAGAGATAACATCTTAATGGTCATTAAAAAGAGAGGTAACCTTAAGCCTGATTAGTTCATTCAGACTTAAGGTTACCTCTTAATGACCATTATGAGGTGGCTATGAACCATTAAGAGGTAGCATCTTGATGATCATTAAGAATAAAGGTAACCTTAAGTCTGATTGGTTCATTCAGACTTAAGGTTACCTTTTAATGATCATTAACATGCTATGAAGTATTTAGAGGTAGCCTCTTAATGGCAACAAGTAAGAGACTACCTTAGTGATTTAAATTTGCGAATACCGAGATTAGGTGATTTACTTTTTTTTTTATTATTAACGAAGAATGAGAAGAAGATGATGATGTTTGTCAATTTTGTTGATATGTGGATGTTACTGATTTGAGTAGTAATGAGATTAGTTAATTAAGTTTGGATGTAATTTTGTTGATCTATAATTGCTATGATGAGAGATCAGATTTGTGAGTGCACGTGATATAGCCTTTTCTAGTAGGCAAACACTCCAAGAGAAATAGAGGGAACAAGGAATTTTGGGACAATTTTCTCATATATTTCCAAATGCAAAATGCAACAATTTAAACATGTAGGAGACAAAGGCTCATAACCCACGTCCCTTATTTCAAGGATAACATGCACCACTATCTACATGCATTAACTAAAAGATGCTAAAAACTAGTTCAAACGTGGGAAATAAAATAACAAACGCAAAAGTGGAAACGTGCAGCTCAATCTGCCAATCGAATGGGCTTCTTGATTTCTCGCTTGGGCCTTTCATTGAGATTAGAGTTCAGCTGGGCTTGATTGACTGATGGGCCGGGGTGGGTCGTATCATCATCCTCCCCTGGACAAACGACATTGTCCTCAATGTCTGGAAAACAAGGAAATTGTTCTTGAATGTCTCCTTTGTCTTCCCAAGTTGCTTCTTCTAGAGGCCGTTTTTCCCATTTAATGAGCAGCTGCTATTGGTTCTCAGGTCCGTGGCGTCTGTCAAGTATCACCTCCGGTAGCCTATCGCCATTGTCTTCACCCACAAAAGGATCAAGAGTGCCTGGGGACTGTGGAACGTTTCCATGACTTTCTTTTAACAGGGAAACATGAAAAATAGGGTGAATCTTTGAGGCTGGTGGTAATTCCAACTTGTAAGCGACTTTGCCTATGCGTTCTAGTATTTTGTGTAGGCCGAAAAAACGTCTTGAGAGCTTTTGATTCTTGCGATTTTGGACCGATTTTTGGCGGTACTGCTGAAGTTTTAAGTAAACCCAGTTGCCCACTTCGAACTCTTTCTCCATTCTCTTTTTATTAGCCTGTTTCGTTATGCGAGCTCGAGCTTGTTCTAGCGATACTTTCAAGTTGTTCAAAGTTTGTTGGTGGTCCAGGAGGGACGTGTCAATGGAGGCATTGTTGGTGGAACCCGGTATGTAGTCGTGAATTGTTGTTGCCTCACGACCGTAAAGAGCCTTGAAGGGTGTCATATTAATGGCAGAATGGTAGCTTGTGTTATAAGAAAATTCAGCGAGAAACAAGTACCTTTCCCAAGTGGAGGGCTTATCAAAAACGAATGCTCGAAGATAATTCTCCAAACAACGATTCACAACTTCGGTTTGGCCGTCGGTCTGCGGGTGATAGGCACTGGAGTGGAGAAGTTTGGTACCCATTTGTTTGAAGAGTTCCTTCCAAAAACGGCTAAGGAACGTTGGGTCTCGATCCGAAACAATGGTGTTTGGCAGTCCATGGAGACGATAAATTTCCCGCATAAATATGGTGGCTAAGGAGATGGCTGTGTAGTGGGCCGGTAAAGCAATGAAGTGAGCAAATTTGGATAAACGATCCACAATTACCCAAACCGTTGTTTTGCCTTTTGAACATGGCAAATTTGTAATGAAATCCATGGAAAGATCTTGCCATGTTGAATTTGGGATGGGTAAAGGTTGTAGCAGTCCATATGGTCGATGGGTTGGTACCTTAATAGCTTGACATGTAGCACATTCTTTGACGAGATTGGTGACATCTTTCTTTAGGCTTAACCACGTAAAAGAGGCTGAGATCCTTTTGAATGTGGCGTGTATCCCGGAATGCCCCCCTAAAAATGATGAATGGAATTCTTGTAGTAATCTCTTTCTCAATGTAGTGATCGGTGGAACCATAATCTTACCCTTCAAGTATACTAACCCATCTCGATACATGTGGTGAAAAATGCCATGGGGTCTGATGTTATTTGCTCCACTAACTGTTGACCAAGTTGATTATCTTTTAAGCAATCCTTTATTTCATCCAACCAAGGAGCCGTTGGATGAGATAAAGCCAACATGGATGGAATGTTAATTCTGCTTAAGGCATCGGCTACGGTATTTTCCTTTCCGGGTTTGAAGTGAATTTCAAAGTCGTAACCGATGAGCTTGGTGACCCATTTTTGTTGTTCCGGTGTTTGGATGGTTTGGGTTAGTAAGTGTTTGAGGCTATGGTGGTTGGTATAGATATGGAAACGCCGCCCAAGGAGGTATTGACGCCATTTACGGACCGATTCGGTGATGGCATACAACTCTTTTGTATATGTGGAATGTGCTTGCATAGCAGGGCATAATTTTTTTGAAAAAAATGCGATGGGCCGATTGTGTTGGGATAGTACGGCTCCAATGGCTTGGCCGGATGCATCTGTGGTAAGGTCAAAAGGTTGGGTGAAATCCGGTAAGGCTAATGTGATAAGCTCTTGCATGTGTTCTTTGAGGGTGATAAAGGCTGTGTTGGCAATATCCGACCAAGAGAATTCTTTTTGTTTGAGAATGTCGGTTAAAGGGGTGGCTATTTTGGCAAAGTGAGGTACAAAGCGTTGGTAGTAGCCGGTAAGTCCCAGAAAGGCACGTAAGGTGGTGAAAGAACTTGGAGTAGGCCACTGTTGTATAGCCTCTATTTTGTCCTGTTCAGGAGCAACTCCCACACAAGAAATTCGATGGCCCAGAAAAGAAATTTCGGGAACTGCGAAAACACATTTGGAGGCTTTAGCAAAAAAATGGTTCTGGGATAAAGTTTCAAAAACTAACTTTAAGTGTGAGTAATGGTCTTCTTTTGTGGCACTGTAAATTAGGATATCATCGAAAAATACCAACACGAAACGCCGTAAGGCTGACCTGAATAAATCATTCACGGCGGATTGGAACGTGGATGGAGCATTCGTAAGACCGAAAGGCATAACGAGGAACTCATAATGGCCATCGGTTGTGCGAAACGCGGTCTTATGAGTATCTTGTTCGGCCACACGTATTTGGTGATATCCCGAACGGAGATCGATTTTGGAGAAAACGGTAGCACCGTGTAACTCGTCGAGCAACTCATCAATGGTAGGGATAGGAAACCGATCTCGTATTGTTGCGGCATTTAGGGCACGATAATCTACGCAAAAACGCCATGTACCGTCTTTCTTTTTTACCAATAAAACCGGTAATGAGAACGGACTTTGGCTAGGGCGGATAATACCATCTTTTAGCATCTCGGAAATCAACTGGGTCATAATTTGCTTCTGAAAATGAGGGTAGCGGTAAGGTTTTACGTTAACGGGTTGATTATCATTGAGCAAGGGTATACGGTGATCATGAGGTCTGTTTGGAGGCAATGAATGGGGTGTCACAAATAGTGTATGGAAGGTTTGTAAGAGATTGGTAATGTGAGGGTCTGTTGGTGGTTGGGTGGGTGTTAATGGTATGGTTGTAGAGTCCATGATTAAAGCATGGAGTGATGCTATTGACCCATGACGTATAAGAGTTGAAAGAGAGCTTGGGGAAACCGGTTGGCTAAGTGGGTCACCGCGGAGTGTTGTGGTAACTTCGTTGGCAGTAAATGATATTTCGGGGACAGAAAAGTCGGCAGTAATTGGTCCTAATGTGCCCAACCAAGATATACCCAAAACAACATCAGCGCCTTGGACCGGAAAAATGAAGAATGGAATTTGAAAGGTAGCCTTTTGTAGTTGCAATGGAACATCGGGGCAGTGCCCTTCGCAATGAATGAATTGGCCATTACTGACCATAACAGCGAAGGGGTTAAGTGATTTAGTGAAAAGATGAAGGCTGGAGGCGATGCGTGGTTGTATAATGTTGTGTGTGTTGCCGCAATCAATCAAAACGGTTACTGGTTTGCCATGAATGTAACCCGTAATGCGGAGGGTTTGGAGGGACGACATACCGAAGAATGCCGCGTCGGATAAGGACATGCATTCAGGTGGGTAAAGGTTGTCGCTTGGGTTTAACATTGGTGATTCTTGCATGCTAGGATCATTGTTGTCCACAATTAGAAGAAATTGTGGTGGAGAACATTAATGACCAGGAAAAAATTTTTCCGGGCATCGAAAACACAAGCCTTCTTTGCGACGTTGTTGAATCGCTTCCGGTGATAATTTGGTGAATGGAAGTGGCTTTGGTGGTGTAGGTAAAAGTGGAGGATTAGATGATGAGGAAGGCTTATCGGCTGAAGTTAGTTTATTTGTGGGCTGGGAAATCGGTAAAGTAGGCGTGGTGGAAAAAGTGGTCAATGGTTGAGGAGTTTTATACGGGTAAAAGGTTTTAGGTTTATAAGGTTGTAAGTGTAATTTGTCCTCCAAAAGTCTGGCAAGTCCACATGCATCATGCAACGTGGTGGGTTTAAGGATTGCGAGTTCCGCTCTTATGTCCGGTTAAGGCCTGAGATAAAGCAATTTAGGAGGGTGTGTGGGGATAAACCGGTTATTAGGTTACTAATCCGCTTGAATTCTGTTTGGTATTTGACAACAGAACCGGTATGCTGAAGTTAAAAGAGGGTAGCTTCGTGGTTCTCATAGGTCGAAGGACCAAAACGGAGTTCAACTTCGCGTTTAAAATCCGTCCACGTACCTAAAAGGTCGTTATTAGCAAGATGTTGGTACCACGAAAGGGTGTCACCGATGAAATGGAATGCGGTTAAGGAAATACGCTCCCCGGGCGGAACGTTGTAATATGTAAAAAAATTGTCAGCTTGGAAAATCCACTCAAGGGGGTTGGAGCCATCGAACATAGGAAGGGTGATTTTTGGTTGACGCAGATGGCGGTTAAGGTTGTTGTGTGGTGGTTCTTGACGATTGGGTGGTGAGGGGGGTGTTCGTTGAAGATGGTGTCGGTTTTAATGGAATCGGAGAGTTCGGTGATGTGGTTAACGAGGCGAGCAGTGGTGGCGGATTGGGCATCGATTTTAGTAGTAAGGTTTTGGGTGGCTTGAATCAGGGCGGCGAATTGGTCGGTGGTGACGGCAATCAATTGAGCGAGTTGGTCGGTGACGGACGGTGGGAGGTCGTCGGAGGTAGAGGTGTCTTTGCGTGGAGGCATGGCGGAAGGTCGAGACGTGAATGAAAGCACCAAGATGATATAGCCTTTTCTAGTAGGCAAACACTCCAAGAGAAATAGAGGGAACAAGGAATTTTGGGACAATTTTCTCATATATTTCCAAATGCAAAATGCAACAATTTAAACATGCAGGAGACAAAGGCTCATAACCCACGTCCCTTATTTCAAGGATAACATGCACCTCTATCTACATGCATTAACTAAAAGATGCTAAAAACTAGTTTAAACGTGGGAAATAAAATAACAAACGCAAAAGTGGAAACGTGCAGCTCAATCTGCCAATCGAATGGGCTTCTTGATTTCTCGCTTGGGCCTTTCATTGAGATTAGAGTTCAGCTGGGCTTGATTGACTGATGGGCCGGGGCGGGTCGTATCAGCACGTTTGCACTTGTTCGATTTAGCTCGGGCTCAATTTTGTTTCGGTTTTTGATGCAAAAAGAAATGTTGATGTTTCTCAATTCTGTTGATCTTTGATTGTTACCGATGATTGATGAGAGATCAGATTTGTTATTGCAAATTTGCACAGTAATGAGATTCGTTAATTAAGTTCAGCTTCAATTTTGTTTTTGTTATTCATGAAAATAGAGATGATGATGTTTCGGAGTTTTGTTAATCTGTGTTTGTTACTGATGACAGATCAGATTAGTGATTTGATCTCTCGATCGTCATCAAGATCAAATGTAATAAATTGATACAAATCGGACAAAGAAAATAAAAGGGCAATGAAGTGATTATATGATTTCGTTTACTGGCTAATGTTACAAATAACAGGATTATTATAGTAGTATTTTAAAATTAATTTATGTGATATACTTCATTACTTTGTCATTTGTAGATGATTGGTGTGAGAACAAGCTTGCCTTTACCGTCATTAATGGAGATTACGTCACAACTGGTTGTCTACTTTCTTATCGAAGACTATACTAATTATTGGATCCATAGATTTCTCCATTCCAAATGGGGCTATGATAATATCCATAAGGTTCATCATGAATACACATCACCAATAGGATTTGCAGCCCCGTATGCGCATTGGGCAGAGGTACTGATCCTCGGGATTCCAACTTTTCTAGGCCCCGCAATTGTCCCGGGCCACATGATTACATTATGGTTGTGGGTTGCATTGAGGCAGATTGAGGCCATTGAGACTCACAGTGGGTAAGTTAACTAGTTGAGTATGCTTATATCTTACACGTTGACGGTTGACCTCTAAACAAAAGAATAATGATAATGAGACGGTAAATCAACGTTGGAATTTTGTATCGTGACAGGTATGATTTTCCGTGGACATTAACAAAATACATCCCGTTTTATGGTGGCGCTGATTACCATGACTATCACCATTATGTCGGAGGTCAAAGTCAAAGCAACTTTGCATCTGTCTTCACCTATTGTGACTACATATATGGTACAGACAAGGTAAAATACACACACACATACTAGTATACGACGCAATCACTCTCGAATTTCCAAATAATTTACTAAAACCAATCGTTTTATTTATTTGTTTAATATATTTTATATATTTAATATTATTTGAGGGTAGCTTTGTCATTTAAATAAATAAAATGATTGGTCGTTAGGAGTTCTCGAAGCTCTGGAGTTTTTTTGAAGTTCTAAAGAGATTGAAACCCTATTTATTTTACATAATTACATATATACAGTATATAAGTTTTAGGGTCAAGTTATTCTACAAAGGGGGACAAAAATTAGAAGGATGAGAAGGATTTGTAGCCACAAAAAAAACCCTAAAAAAATAGTGAAAAATTAATTTAAAAAATCATAACTCAAATTTTAATACAAAAACGAAAAACGTAAAAACACGAAAATGTTTCCACCGTCTTCCTCGTTCTCAAAAAAATAAGACACAATGTTGAGTGAAAAAGATCATTGTGTCTTTTTGTTTATCATTGCGTTTTGTGTTTATTTTTGTCATTGATTGTGCCATTTTTTCTTGGCGTTGTCTTTTTTTCTTGATATTGTGTTTTATTATTCGGCATTGTGTCATATTTTGTTCGGCATTGTGTTATATTTTGCTAGCTATTGTGTCTTTTTTTTGTTTATCATTGTGTTTGTTCATTTTCGGCATTGTCTTTTCATCGTTTTTTTTGTTTTGTTTTGGGAACGGGAATGGCAGGGGAAACATTTTGGTTTTTAAATTTTTTTGTTTTTTATTTATATATTGAGCTATAATTTTATTTTTATTTTTTTGAGGGGTTTTTGTGTGACCACAAATCCTTCTTGCACGTTTCATTTTTGTCTCCATTTGCATTTTAACTTTACCCTAAGTTTTAAGCCTTTTGTTTTGTTTGCCTTTTGATATTGACATAATAATATGCTTGTTTTCTAATCCAACCAGGGCTATAGGTACCAAAAGAGACTACTGCAACAGGTAATCACACACTTTTACATTTGATATGTATTTATTGTTAATCATAATATTAAAATGCATACTGAACCGAATTCCTATATAGTTAAAAGGCGACTTAAAAAGCAACGGTGGATCAAATGCTCCCGGGCGGGATATCAAATCGGAGTGATCATGAAGACTAAGAGCGCAGTCGGGTATGCATTTTTTTTTCTAGTGTGACCACACTATTATGGTATTATCTTGTATTCTGAGTTTAGGTTAGATTTGATGTTGATTGTGATCATATACGCGATACTCTAGTATTATTACATCAGCTAATTTTGTTCCCAAGTATCAATATATTTATCTTTACAAATAATAAACACATCTAACAAATATATTTTATCTTGTAATAACAATCAATTTGATCGTTCGAAATAGTTTTTTTTCTCTCAACATACACCACGTAATATGGTACGAACTCGGTTGACGGTCTATATGTTTTTGATGATATGGGTATGAACAATTCTAGTATGTTACGTGAGACCGGCTTGTTAAAGGCACTAATTAAGCCAGCTTAAATGAGCTTGAGCTTAAATTAAAACTTATTTGATAGACGAGCTTGAGCTTAGTATACCAAATTTGATTGAGTTTAAACAAGTATATTATTTATGTAACTTCTTTTATATAATGTGCATACACATTATTACATATATAGTTATGATAATATGGGGAAAGTTAACGTACAAATGAAATTAACGTGCTAAACATGAGAATCAAGTAGAGTAATTATATATATACAAGTAGAGTAATTATGTAATTACATCATAGAGTAATTACGTAATTACTCTATGATGCAATTACATAATTACTCTACTTGTATATATAATTACTCTATTTGATTATCATGTTTAGCATGTTAATTTCATTTGTATTTGATCCAAACTCATGATAATTTAACTTAATAATATATATATATATATATATATAATTATAAATAGATAAATATATAGTTAATTATTAATAGATAAATAAGCAAGCTGAGACCAAACTTGAACTTGAAAATCCACTTATCAGTTGATGTTAAAACTTAAATAGTGTTAAACTCGTGATTATGTAACAGGCCAAGCTTTTTGGGCCAATTGATTGTTTCTTGTTTTGGGCTTATTACTTGATACGCAAAGTACTTTAATTTAGTTAATAGTCAAACGACTCAAACCCAAATGATATATTTT
The DNA here is from genome assembly GCF_021521415.1 of Bidens hawaiensis. Taxonomy (NCBI): domain Eukaryota; kingdom Viridiplantae; phylum Streptophyta; class Magnoliopsida; order Asterales; family Asteraceae; genus Bidens; species Bidens hawaiensis. The sequence goes on from NW_027491312.1 coordinate 51,647, forward strand.
TTCTCTAAATAATTGTATAACTCCTAATAAGAGTTACAACATAGTCTTTTTTTTTTTTCTATAATGAAACTTAAAAGGCCAATAATTTATGGCCAAATGTGGTTTTAAAGCATCCCAAAAGAAAGTTCTATAAAAAGAATCATGATTTTAAAGATTTTTTCTTAACATGAATTCTTTAATTAAATTCATTAAGATTAATAATATATTGTTCATTTCGTTTTTAAACTCTAAAAATGTTTATACGTAGTGAAATATGTATATGCTTATAAGTTGTAACAAAGCAATAGTTGACAAAATAAGATGACAATACACATAAAATTTACATAAGCCATAATGATGGAAGTTTACCTAATAATTAATTAATTAGGGGTGCTAGACTGAAATATAAGTTGTTTGGTCAAAAGCACATCCTAACCAAATCGCATCGGTGCTTGAACCACAAGATCTCTCTACAATGTATTTTGTACTCCCAACGGAGTCCAAACACGCCTTGCAACAAACAGGTCATACCTTATCAACATAAATAGAGATGTTATGACCTCAAGTTCTATAAAAATATTATTTTTAAGTGACTTAGTTGGCTATTCAAAAGAGCTAGCCGGCACAACTTATCGTCCGTTCACCTTTCGTATCGATGTAAAAATTTTATTTTCTTTTAATAAATGAAAAGTTAAAGTGGTCAAAGAATAAATGAAATTGGAATAAATTGCTTTGAATTCATCACATAAAGAATTTAATTTTTTTAAAGGAAAATGAAATAATTCAAACAAAAAACTGAATCCTTCAACTCCATCATCACCACCACCACCACCACCATCCCCTTGGCCGCCACCCCACAATTAAGACAATCGTCACCACATTTGTCGCTGTGGTTACCACCACATTCCAACATTTTTAACAAATTTACAGATCAAACTTGATTATTTTACCCGCCAAATAAACCATAAAATTTCATATTTTTAATACCGTCCGATCCCCTTAATTTTTAACTATTTTAGCAAATTCCAACTAAATGATCCATTAAATTCCAACTAAATGATCCATTAAATTCCAACACTAGTAAATATTATAAACCATTGAAAATGGAGTTGAGAGGCTTAAATGCACATCCTACTATACCCTCGTGAAGTCATCACTGTGTGTATATTAGAGCACATGTGACATAATAAAATCACAAACCAAATATTAACATAGAAAAGTTAAATTACGAATGATACAAAAATGAGAAGTGTGAGAATGATTTGTGATCATACAAAAAAACCATGTAAAAAAATCAAAAAATAATTTAAAAAAATCATAACTCAAAACATAAATAGAAACCGAAAAAATTTAAAAAGCTAAAATGTCCTCCCCGTCATTCCCGTTAAAAAAACGCCGAAAAGACACAATGCCGGAAAAAAAGACACAATTATAACTAAATGAAGACACAATAAATCGCAAAATATAACACAATGCTGAATAAAATATAATACCATGTTAAATAATATAACATTGTATTAAGAAAACAAAAGACGATGTTAAGTAAAAAAAGACACAAAATGACAAAAATTAACACAAAACGCAATGATAAACAAAAAGACACAATGATCTTTTCCCTCAACATTGTGGGTTTTTTAAGAACAAGGAAGACGGTAGTAACATTTTTGTCTTTTTACTTTTGTTATTTTTTTATTAAATTTTGAGTTATGGTTTTTTATATTAATTTTATTTTTTATTTTTTATAGGTTTTTTGTATAGCTATAAATCCTTCCCATTTCTCTTATTTTTGTCATATTTATAGAATAACTTGACCCTAACATATAAACCGGAAGTTTGAAAAACGTTTTACACAAAAGAAAAAAAAGTGACGTGTGCTGGCCCACCAAACAAAGAACAACGTTATCAATGACGAAAGCATCTACAGGCTACGATGTTTGGTTAAAGCACCCTTAAGTAGGGTTTAAGCATCTTCAGTTTTTATTTGGTTTGATTATTCGGTGTGAAGGTTTTTCGATCAAAATCGATAACCAAATCAAACCGAATTTTGATAGTTAGGAGCCGAATTTTTAGTATTGCTGTTCAGTTTTCTGGTTTAACCAAGAAAAAAAGAAAAAAAAGAATAGCCATGATTTGTTACTGAATGAGTTAAATGACAAGACTTAAAAAGTTATTATTTGTTATTCTGCTTGAACAAAATTTAGTTATTTGGAATAGTAAACAAATCAGTTTCTATTTAAAATTGAACAGAATAATAATATGCAATTTTGATGGCTTTGATTTAATTAGTTTGACACCGAATACGAACCACCCCTTGGCACCAAAGAGCTCGGGTATGTAAAAGCTTATTTCACCGTATGTGTTTCTTAAAAATAATGATTTGTGTATAAAAATAATTAACTTGTATCAATTGTTTTTACGACTAAAGAACTTTTAAATTTAAATTTATTGTGCCAAAATTTTTTGATACTGGTTAGAGCATTCTCATTCCATTCTCTATCCTTATCTTTATAATTACATTAAAAAACACTACATTTTTTTCTCCTGCTCAATTAAATAATATTTTTATACTTTTATTATTACATTTTTCTCTCTCCTCTACTCACAATCAATCCAACAAATATTAAAAAATAAATAGGGACAAACAATTCCCCAAACGTTTCCCCAAATTTATAAAAAATCACTACATTTCTCTCTCAACCCTATAATTTACACTCACAATCACTCACAACCTCACCCTATAATTTGCAAAACTCCCCACACATAATTATAGGGGATGGGATGTGAATGCTCTTAATATAAGTAAATTCCTGTATAGAGTCAGCATTATACATATATATAATTTATAACTTTGGTGTCGCTATGTTTCTATTGGGCCAAGTGGCGGCACCAAAGTGGGCCACATTATTTTGTTTTTATGTTCTTTTTTCAAATTTGATAATTAAATGGTTAATCGTCTTGGCTTATCGATGAAACACTCAGGATGGACAATTTTATGTTTTTACCGACGCCTGGATTTTACTGGCCTTTTTGTTTACTTTTGGTATTGTAACGAACGCAATCGAAATCGACCGAATTCGTGTCGACTCACCGTCGCAACGCCCATAAACACTTTGGTTTAACCAACGCCCGAGTTTTACCGACTCATTGTTGCAGCGCCCGATACCGACAACACTCGGGTTTTATCTACCGAACAAATGTCGTTTTTTACATTTTAATATTTTATATGTTCATCAACCAAACCCATAGTAATACACAACTGCAACGTGACATAAACATATTCGGCCTACCTGACCCTTTATCTGACCTGTCTGGTGTAACACGATAGTAAAAAAACTAGTTTTGATATAAAAATCAAATACTATTACATTAAATTAAAAAAGGTTAAAGTTGTATAAAGTTAATTTTGATGCACTTTGTCTAAAATAGTTATATAATAATTTTGTAATATTGTATAACGACCCCACCAGCACATTTAAAGGAAAAGGATTTTTCTTTAAAACTACAAAAAGACTTGTCTATTTATTTTTTAAAAGTAAATTTCTTTTTAATCGACGTCTATAATTTCTATAATTAAATGAATCTATGTTTTCTTTAACAAAGTTTGGAACCATCCCAAAAGGCGGGTGAGTCTTTTTAAGACGGTACTAATTTTAACGCTTCAGGTCTGACTTACCTAAAAACATCATAAAGAAGAAAACCTGACACTACATAGAAACCATATTGAGTTAGATTTCAAACTTGAGACATTAAGATCTCAAATTTTAACCATCACTCTCATGTTATTAGGTAAGAAGGCCAACCGTAATGAAACTATGTTAACCGAAGTCAAATATGATGTTGATAGAATAAACACTCTAACTTTAGTAAATACTAAATACTATACGTACCCAACTAACCTCAATAATTCTTGAATATATCATTTCTTAAAGACGATTTTCTTTTGTCTTAGGCCATCACACTCTCTAATTTGAAGAGTCCCGTTGCCCCCACTCTAAACAGACTATATTGTCTTAACCGGGCACACGGTGACTTCAGAGTTTAGGTTGGATGTTCCCTTGGAAACCATACCGCCTGCTGTCATTTGACAGTCGTTGTGTCACCACAAAAGCAAAACTCTCTGGCTTCTAACGTAGCACACTGTGGACTAAAACCCGGGTGGGCTCTGGATTCAAACTGACAATCTCACGAGCCCTAGCTCAAATCCTTTATTATCAATATTCAACCAAAGTGCCTCAAATGGGGTTCGAACTTGGGTCTTCACTGAAAAACCCAAACCTCCTTCCATTAGATCACAAGTGGGGGATTATTCTTGAATTTATTTGCACATCTTAAATTCATTTATTTTCTTATTAAAATGCATATAGATAGCCATCAAACAATTTTTGAGCAATAAGGAAGAAGCAAATCTTATAATATATTTATGCGTTTAAAGCATATGAATAGCGTTATTAATTTTAATTCCATTAAAGTAAACATTTATGGATTTCTTGACGATATATTTTCTTATTCTACCTTCATTAGTGCTTGATTATCAAATTAGTCAAATACTTAACAGTGACTAATTTGTCATATTCTGACATAATTTTTTAGTCAATAAAATAAAGACAAATACATTCTATATATTTTCTTTTCTTCTCTACAGAATAGGCATTATGATTTTCTAATTTTATATTCTTCTTAGGCCTAGGCTCCTCTTCATCCTTAGACAACCTTTTAAGACATGTTCATCAACAGTTGATTGGTCATCATATTATTTATGGTTACAAAGAATTTTAATACCACCTAGTATTTTACCCGGTGTGTTCCGCTGGACAGGTCGGTAAAACCCGAACGATATTAAAACTCAAGCGTTGTCGGTCTCAAACGTTGAAGCGGCACATCAATGCGAATTTGGTCGGTTTCGGTTACGTGTATTATAAAAATTGAGACGGACCAATAGAGGTGGCTGGTCGGTAAAACTTGAATGCTAGCAAAACTTACCATTTTCGATTTCGGACTTTGAGGTGGTGAGTCTTCGCAAATTCAGTCGGTTTCCATCACGTTCGTTACGATACCATAACTAAAGAAAACGGCATCCGGTCGGTTTTCGTTACGGTATTGAAACTAAAATAAAACACGGTTAGTCCATGTGAATTTGGTTGGTTTCGATTGCATTTGTGACGGTATCAAAAGTAAACAAAAAAGTAGGTAAAACCCGGTAGTTAGTAAAACCCGAAAGTTGTCGGTCTCGGACGCCGTTATGACGAGTCGACATGAATAACCGTGTAGTTATTAAAAAATGTATGGTTCATATTCAATGTGATGAATAGTAAATTTTGTGAATGTGTTAAAAGTTAGTTTTTAATGTATATATAGTAATTAGTATTAGAAATAAAACATAACCCTTTTCATCCATATGAAGTTATATAAGATTGTTTGAAATAAATTAGATTTGGTCCATGTTGTGTTTTTGGATTTCTTTTTTATGATTGGATATATTTCTAAACCATGTGTAGCTGGTTTTCATATTAAAGTATCTCGCATAGTATAAAATTGATAATTGGATAAGACAGAAAGTTTATAAGAACGAGTAGTTCAGATATGTAAAATTCGATAATGAAACCTGACCAAACGAAGTTCTTATATAAGGAGTTAAAATGTGCAATGAACTATTGCAATCCTTCATGAAACGTCATGACTTTTGATAGTTATAACTGGCATAGCCGCTTTAGTTATAGCATCTTCAGTACTAAAGAACAAGTAGATTGTGATGAATAACTTTGAGTTTGAAGACCAAAGTTAGCACTGAAGAACAACTATAGTTTCGAAAACCAAATTTATTTTTATCATAAACTTTGTTATAAAAAGCCAAAGTTAATTTTGATCATCAGTTTTGGTTCTGAAGAACACTAGGTAAATGTGGTGATCAAATTCAACCAAATTTGAACAATTGTGTGATTCAATATATAACAAAACAAAGAAAATAAAATTTAAATAATTTTAACCGAGCTTTGCCCCTTGGAACCCACTTTTATTTTCCCTTTGTTCTTAAATAAATCTAAATTACCCAAAATGTCTTGAGGACATTAAAATCACCAACAATTTACGTATTTATAAGTTATGTGTTTTTTACTTTATTGAACGACTCCTAAAATATACCTAGAGTTGTCCAAACTGCTTGCCGCTCATTCAAAGATTGCTCGAAAAATGCTCGTTCGATTTCGGCTCGATTTGGAAATGAGCAGTTTGGATTGGTTCGGTTTGAAAACAAACCAAGCACGAGCAAAGCCTCGTTCGGTTTGGTTCGGTTCATTTTTGCTTGAGTTATTGAACCGGTTTGTATTGATTATGTAGAAACCGGTTTGGAACCGATTGAAACCGTAGGTTCGGAACCGGTTTGTATTTTTCTCCACAAAAACCGGTTAACCAAACCGAAACCGGGCAAAACTTGGCAAAAAACGGTCAAAACCCAAACCGAAACCGATCGTAACATCGTAAGGAACCGGTTTCAACCAAAACCAAAATCGACCATAAACCTGTTTGGGCTTTTGTTGACCAAACCCATAACCCAAACCGATTTTGAGTTTAAAACCGGTTTGTGCACCTCAAAATACACCTATTAAATCCACCTAATATTCCCAATTGTGAGGATCAAACCCTCAATCTTAGATTAGAGGGTGACGTCAATGCCGCTAGACCAAAGCCCTTTTGCAATCTTATTTACCAAGTTATCAAATAAAATAAATACGAGTTATGCATTTTGTGTTAGTTAAAGCAACTTGAATGCAACAACATTTTTAGTGACCAAATATAAGGATATGAAACTTTGAAACTTAACGACGAGTAACGCATAGACGTTGGCATTGTGCTGGTAGATTCATGATCGTCTACGACAAACGAGCTGATAGATGTATGTCGCGTGCCTCGTATGTTTATACGCTTTCTTTTATGTTTTTTATTCTTCTTTTTCAAAAATTCAGTTATGTTTAATTTGATTAAAGAATTTGTAAAAGGAATTTAGTATATATTCATAAGAATTTGTGAAACTTATAAACTTTAAAATAAATTGTAGTTTATTATTCTTCATACTCGGAGAAGGAGATAATCGGACGGGTAAATGACTTGTTAGTGATTCAAATAACTTTTTTTTTCTTCACAGCCAATCCTCCCTCCCCTTCCCGTCGCGTCAAATAACTGTTAAAAAAACAGAAAATGTAGTAAATATGTTAATTTGAAAAATAATTATAAACTTGATCAGAAACGTGCATTCCATATAACAATATTAAAATGGACATAGAAATGCAACTTACTTTTTTTATTTAATAAAGTGAGGCCAAGATATTTAAATAAAAAAGTATTGAAAAGATTAATTAGTGACATGAATAGGTGGGGACTCATAATAAAGGATAAATACAAGTTCTATAACATACAATAAAAGTGAAATATATGACAAGATGTGTGAACCAAAATTAGAGGGGAAAATTCTCAAAATAGCTCTTTTTAGAGAGAAGATTATCAAAATAGCTTTTTTTTCTTTAAAATTATTTAAGATTTAGACTGTCAAGACGAATTGGAGAAAGATAAAAATAATGAGGGAGCAGTCCAAATTTGGAAGGAAAGTAAGGTAGGAGACGGGATTTAGGAAAATAATAAAGGTAAAGTCCAAATTATTTTGTAATCTTGGAGAGAAAGTCCAAATTTTTCCAAAACTTTTTCTTTCAAAAAACCGTCTAGAGAGACTGTTTTTTTATGTTTCCTACCTTTCCCGTCCATATTTTCAAGTTATTGGAAAAATATATTTTTTACAATTATACCCCCTAACCACCTTGAACCACCACCATCACCGACGCGGTCGGCCCCACCCCATCACCACCACCGTCACCATCACCATAGCCGCCTCCACCGTCAATTTTTCCGTCGCCGGAGAAAACCACCACCACCACCGAAGATGGCGGAGGTGGTAAGCCTTGTTGATTACCAAATTCAAATCAGTAAGAACTTGGACGACTTCGAGTAGAATACCGGGCTTGTTAACACTCTCAACCTGACATTCAAAACAATAACCAGACCATATTAATTTATAACTAATTTTCGTATGCTAAATCAGAAATTGTTTTATTCAGAGCATCTGTCTGATGATCTGCTTCTGCGTCTGCATTTTAGTTTCTGTTTTGTCATTAATCCAATTTTTACAGGTTCGCGTGGACAACAAGCCATCACACTCTTTTCGCATGAACAATAGCAATTTGGATTATTATTAAAAAGAAATACATGGATAACAGTTGCATCTGGAGATGAATTGTTGTCAATATTAGCACTGCAACTCTCAAATTAAATAACAATTAAAGAAGCCAAAATATTGAAAATTGAAAAACAGGGTGGCGTCGGTGGCGGTGGTTTTCTCCGGCGACGGAAAAATTGACGGTGGAGGCGGCTATGGTGATAGTGACGGTGGTGGTGATGGGGTGGGGCCGACCGCGTCGGTGATGGTGGTGGTTCAAGGTGGTGGTGGTTGTTAAGGAGTATAATTGTAAAAAATATATTTTTCCAATAACTTGAAAATATGGACGGGAAAGGTAGGAAACATAAAAAAACAGTCTCTCAAAACGGTTTTTTAAAAGAAACAGTTTTGGAAAAATTTGGACTTTTGCTCCAAGATTACAAAATAATTTGGACTTTACCTTCATTATTTTCCCAAATCCCGTCTTCTACCTTACTTTCCTTCCAAATTTGGACTGCTCCCTCATTATTTTTATCTTTTCTCAATGCGTCTTGTCAGTCCAAATCTTAAATTATTTTGAGGAAAAAAGGGTTATTTTGGGGATCTACTCTCTAAAAGGGGCTATTTTGGGAATTTTCCCAAAATATGAACTTTTACTCTAAAATTACAAAAAAATTTGGACTTTATCTTCATTATTTCCTCAAATCCCGTCTCCTACCTGACCTCAAAATTTGGACTGCCCCCTCATTATTTTTATCTTTTCTCAATGCGTCCTGACAGTCCAAATCTTAAATAATTTTGAGAAAAAAATGGCTATTTTGGAAATCATCTCTCTAAAAAGGACTATTTTAGGAATTTTCCCAAATTAGAGTTCAACCGATTAGATGTATTGTCTTATATTTATTCAAATTTTCTTTGTCAAATAACTGATTCAAATAGCCATTTTATAAAAAGTATACCGGTGGTAAGATTTTATTGTTAAGAGTTTGTACTAGTTAACTTCTTTAAAAATAAGTTTTTTTGTCAAATTATTATACTTTTCATTTTTTATAAAGATTAAATTAAGCATCTAATGATTTTTTGGTAAGATAAGAGCTTGTACTAGTTAACTTCTTTATAAATATGACATACATAGTGTTGTTTATCTCTTTAATACAAACATTTTGATATAAAATTATATTGATAACCAAGTTTTTTAAAAACATAATACATTTTGGTCAATTATATGGCATTACCACATACTTGTATCGGTAAATTTAACAGAGCATATATATTCGTTTCGATTGACAAACAACGATGAAGACTATGTATTTTACTTTCTATTTTGCAGTTTACTTTTGTGGCTCGTGTTGTAGTTTTTTATAATGGTATTTTTAAGTATGTTTTATTACTATGTTATTTTTAATTATTTAATTTATTATAATACTATATTATTATAATAATGTAATTTTAATATAGAGAAAATTACTTTTTGCGTCCCTGTGGTTTTAGGGTGTAGGCACAATGAGTCCCCAAAAAAAATTTTGAACTGGTTGAGTCCCTGTGATTTCAGAAACGAACAATTTGAGTCCTTGTCGCGGTGGAATTACTAGTTTACCCTTTTTATGATCCGTATGAGTCCTTGTGGTTAAGTGATTGTTCAGTTTTAGTCCCTCTTTAAAAATTTTCTCCAAATTAAAGAATTAACCACCAAACTATAACCAATCAAGCCATAATCAACCAACCAAACCATAATCAACCAAAAATAAATTAACCAATTTTTTTTAACAAAAATAAACGAACCGAACTACCTTTTTAACAAAAATAAACGGACTAAACTACTTTTTTACTAAACTAAACCAACGTAACCACTTCTAAAATAAGTAATAGAATCGAACTCCACCTTAGTGCATGCCACTACGATATTTTTGTTAAAAACAAGTTCGGTTAGCTTATTTTTGTTTAAAATAAATTTGGTTAATTTATTTTTCTTAAAAAAATTAGTTTGGTTCGTTTTTTTTGTTGTTAAAAATAAGTTTAGTTCGCTTATTTGTTTTTTTTAAAAAAATAGTTTGATACGCTTGTTTTTGTTAAAGCGAATTGTTCAGTTCGTTTAGTTTAGTTAAAAAAATTGTTCAGGTTTATTTATTATTAAAGAAAAGTATTTCGTTATTTTATTTTTGTTAAAAAGTAGTTCGGTTAGTTTATTTTTGTTAAAAAAGTAGTTTGGTTAGTTTATTTTTGTCAAAAAAGTAGTTCGGTTAGTTTAATTTTGTTAAAAAGTTGTTTGATTTGTTTATTTTTGTTAAAAAAATAAGTTTGTTTCGTTTTTTTTTTTGATTAAAATGCAGTTGGATTAGTTTAATTTTGTTAAACGAAATGAACTAAACTGCTTGTAAAAAAAGTGGTTCAGTTCATTTAGTAAAAAAAAGTAGTTTGATTCGTTTATTTTTTTTTAAAGACAAGTTTGGTTTGTTTATTTTTGTTAAAAGGTAAGTTCGGTACGTTTATTTTTGTTAAAAAATGCGTCCAAATCCTTTATTTTTGTTAACAATGTAGTTTGATTCATTTATTTTTGTTAAACGAAGTAAACTACTTGTTAAAAAAAGTGACTCGGTTCGTTTAGTTTGATAAAAAAAATCAGTATTCGTTTTTTTTTGTTAGAAAGTAGTTCGGTTCGTTAATTTTTGGTAAAAAAGTGGTTCGGTTTATTTATTTTTGTTAAAAAAAGTAGTCTAGTTTATTTATTTTTGTTAAAAGGGGAAGGGGACTCAATGTGACCAAATATGAAAGTTTAAGGACTCAGGGTGACAATGTGTATATATATAAGTAAAATGTCAGATCTACCCCTAAAACTAACGCAATTAAGTAAAGGCAGGGACTAAAATGGTTCATTTTTGAACCACAAGGGCTCAACAAGTTCAAAATTTTTTTCGAATACTCATTGTGCCTCCGCCCTAAAACCACAGGGACGCAAACAGTAATTTTCTCATTAATATACCATAATAATTATATTGTAATACACATGGGCGGATCTAGTGTGGGTTCACCGGATTCACGGGAACCCAGTGAGTTTCGGATTTTTAGTAGAACGTCCATATGAAAAGACTGAAGTGAACTCACATATAAAATATAGAGTGAACTCATACACAAATTGAACAAATACTCTAGTGGTTAAGTCTCTACTTTATAGTTGGAGATACTTGGGTTCGATTCTCTCTTGTTGCATGTTTTCTAATATTTTTTATTCAAAACATATTTAGGGTTATATACATTAACTGCAAGATTCGAGCAAAGGCTAAGCAATGTATCGTCAGGTATTGTTTCACATGCCTCCATGTTAGCTTTCATGTGATGTGTAATTGTGCTAATGCATTGTTTTTTTAAAAATATTTAGGACTAAATTCTTGGTTTAATAATTTATTTACCGATGCATATGCTTCATATATATATATATATATATAGGGGAGGGATCAATAGAAAACTCAATGTTAGGGAGAAAACTAAAAAACTTCACCCATGAAATCAGACTTTCCCTAAATTCACCCATGAGTGAACAGAGATAACGAACACAGAGTTCTACAAGCCTACGATTAATTTAAATCATATTCATGTTTATCAATTTCGTTTACATAATCGAATCTGGCCTATAATCGACTTCCACATTAAACGACTGCACATCTTGAATTTGACCTAAAACCATGGAGATTGAAGGTAATATTGTCTTACGACTTTTAGGTTATAATGCATATGCTTACATGAACTCATATTAGTTATAATGCATATTTGTTTTATCATTTTCTGTGCTTAATTGATCAATTTGAGCTTAATTTACCGTTGGATTCAGTATGCCCTCCAACTGTATGATAAAAGGTCTAAAAGAACTCGTTTTGGTAATCACGTTCTTACTCGATTATCTTTGTTGAAACGTTGTTTAAGGCCATAAGCTACTTATTCTAAATGGTAATACGCCTTGAATAATCGCACTATTGTTATAGTTGTTGGTACCTACATCATAACACAATCTCGTGTTAATTTTTTTTATGGTTGTTAAGATATGTTTTGCAAAATGCTTGTATATTGTTTAGTTTATGACCCTGCATATATGACAAAGACATGAAAACAATAATGGGGAAAAAAAGAAGCAAAGGTGAATCACATGAAGCTATTGGACAATGAAGACAAGGTTGACTCGGAAACCAGCGGTGAAAATAACAATTTTGACGGTATGCGTTTGAAATTTTATTACATTTAATGCATATTGTATTGCAATTACATATGTTCGTATCAATGACCTTACATAAATTTCCCAGGCACCGAGACCACGAGGAGGTCACAATCGCTATTTCCCCCTCCCCATTCAGCGATAACCTAGGGTTTTAAAAATCCCTACTCGATAACTAATCGCCAAATCGACTGCAAAACGAAGCTATAATCATAAGAAAACTTGCAGGTATAGCAATAGTTAATTTCTTGTATTTTCAATGTTGATTAGGTGTATTTTTTACACCAATCGAGCATAAGTAGAGATATCACATTTGTATATATTGTGTTTTTGTTTATTTGTTTAATCAAGTAATAATATAACGTCGTTGAACATTAATTTCTACACTGATTATAAATGAAAGCTGTGAGTGATTCATATATTGATCAGTTTATGTATTTTACATGATTTGTCAAGTATTGCATATATGTATTATTGATGTACTACATGTTTATGCAGTGTCGATGCATTACATATATGCGATTATGATATATTACATAATGCAGTAATGTTGTACTTCATGAATCTGCAGCGTTGATGCATCACATATATGCAATATTGATGTTTTACATTTATCTAGCGCATAAATGACATATTTTACTACACGTTTTAGTTATATTGCATATATGTAGCATTGAAAGTAGTAATGTTAATGTAATTGTATATGTTTAGTTATAATGCATATGTCTAATATGTTTAAACCTATCAATGTTAACGTAGCCACATGTATATATTAACATTACATATATGTAGTGTATCTGAAGTAGGTTAATAATATTGCATATATGTAGAGTATCAATTATGCACATATAAAGTCGATTATATTACATATACGCAACACTTATCTATTACATGCATATATGTAGTATGATGTATTGCATATATGCAACACTTTTATGTCACGTATATATGCACTATGCTGTCTTACATATATGCAACATGTATGTAGTGTTTGTGTATAAAATGCTTATAAGTGGTATGTTGTGTTACATATATGCAGTACTATTGTTTACTACTATATTACTTGTAAATATTAACCGTTAACTTTAATTTATAACCAGGTGATAAAGATCATAAAGAGTACAACGGGTTGGACAAGAAACTAGAGTTTAAAGAAAGCGAATGATGGAAAAATAATGCGCGGATTGGAAAGGGATTAGGCAAAAATTAGTATACTTTTACAAGTTTATGTATATTAAATAGTTAGATTTGTTTTGTTATTGTTTATGTGGGCATGTAAAAAATATATGATAGTTGGATGGAAGAATTCTTTGGGTTTGCTTATGAGCTACTATATATAATAGAACGTTTTTTTGACAATACGGATATTAATATTATTCTATTTTTATGTGTTAGTGTTAATTGTTGTATGATATTTGTAGTTGAATGTTGCGGGTTAAACTCGTGTGCCTTTGTGATAAATGCATGTAGTTGAACCGGACCATCTACACATGGGTTGGTCTGGGTTTTTAAACGTGTTATATGGGCCGAGTAACGGTTTTCATGGGTTTTCCAATTTCCTATCAATCTGCAACTGATGCATTTTTTAAACTGGGTTTTAAATGGGAATTGCTAACCTGCAAAATGCAATAGGCTGCAAACCCTTTACTCGCTAATAATCGGGTGTATTGCATATCACATTTTAAATTAGTCAAATTTTGTTATGTTTGTTTTGTATATGTAAACTACAGGTGAAACTTTGCCCAATGTAGCCTCTAGAATTTTCTAACCTGCAGTTTGCAACAGACTGCATGCCCTGGTCTGATAACCTGTTACTTTGCAGCAGCTTTCAGGCCAATTAACTCCATTCTGTTCACAAAATTCTTATGCAGTATGAATGTGAATATATGCAAACTATTATTTTGATGAATGTGAAAATAAGCAATGTAACTTATCATAAAATTCTTATGCAACATGAGTTATGCAAACTTGAAAAATCCAAACCATCCATCTAAACTTGAAATATCTAACATTCATCCAAGCAAAACAACATAAAATCCAAACCTAAAAACTAATCCACTAAGCTTTTGATCTACGGGCATCAGTTCAGGCCCGATTACGCAGACACATCATGAAAAAGGATTTTTTTAATATTTATTCCAACTTCAATATTAGAATTACAAAAAAGGTACTCATGAAAGGAAAAAAGCTACTCCTATGTTTACTAAATAAACACATAACACACATGTTAAAATTGACAAATTATTCCTCTATATCAGCAACAAACTTCAACTTCCACCTTTTCTTCAATTCCAATGTTCACATCCCATAAAACTCGGTCAATTTTGACTATTTATACACATGTGACCCCTTAACTACTTGATAGCATTTGCTGACCCGAAACTGACTTAACCCGTGAACTAACAAATTAACCAAACAACGCGTTCACAGTTACAACATTGTTCCGAAGGGTATGACCTGGACCAGACTTCGAACGACATCATGTTGTTTTTCGACAGTCCTCTAATGCCTTCAAATAGCTAGCGTGTAGACAATCGTAATTTGTATTGCACGCCATACATGTTTTCTCTATGTTGCTCCTTCCCGGGCATGCTTTCCACCTATTGCAACACCAATAATGCACGCATTTAAAAGATTAGCAATGCAAATATGTATAACATCCATACTTCACATATTCAATTCATTTGCATTGCATATATGTCATACACCATAACCGAATATATATGTGTAATACATGAGTAATGCATATACGTAATACGTCAGTATTTCATGTAGTAATATATCAGTACCGCATCTATGTAATACATTTGTACTACATATATGCAATACACTAGATCCGGGTAAACGTGTAATACACCATATCTGCGAAAAAGTGTAATACACCAGTAATGGATATGTGCAATACGTGTATAACGGGTATATAGTGTTCATCCTTGAAGACATCATCATACGATACTGTACGTTTAAATATATTTGTGCGTTTTGACGCCCTCGTTGTCTTTGCAGCTGTGAAATATACGCAATGCCATAGATACAAAAATATGTGTTCACAAAACTATCATTTTTTTTATATTTACCTAAATTGGCCTCTTCGACGCCCGACAATCTTTTCTGTTTCGAGTTACTCACCCTTTTTCGTTCTTTTGTTTACCTCGTAAATTGCAAAATAGCATAATTAAACGCTTGCAATTTTAAATAAGGAAAATATATAAAAAATATAACTTACCAAGCTTGTTGTAATCTAAAAACTCCTTTTTACTTTTCTTTTTCTTGTTATACAATGTTTAACTTTTTTAACGCGCGTTCTGACTGCACGTTGTTACCCATTATCGGGACTTTGATTAGCTTTGATTCATGTACTGCATGTGCAGCAATCAACAAATACAATTAAATGCATCAACATATCTAGGTTATAATGTAATACACGTGTGCATTATAACCGGATATTCACACGTACATTAAAATGGTTATATTCGGTTAACATACCTAAAAAATGTGTAGTTAAACACGAGACTTGTGTACTGCATATGTGCAACATTAAACAAATAAAATTCTGTCATCAACGTAGCTAGGTTTTAATGTAATACACACGTGCATTATAACCGGATATTCACACATACGGTAAAATTGTTAGGTTCGACTAACATATTTAAAAAATGTGTAGCCAAACATGAGACTTATGTGCTGTGTATGCGTAACAATAAACAAATACAATTAGATCATCAGCATAGCTAGGTTATAATGTAATACATGTGTGCATTATAACCGGATATTCACACATACGGTAAAGTTGTTGTGTTCGACTAACATATCTAAAATATGTGCAGTCAAACACATAATTCATGTACCGTATATGTGAAACAATAAACAAATACAGTTAGATGCATCAACATAGCTAAGTTATAATGTAATATGTGTGTGCATTATAACCAGATATTCACACAAATGGTAAAATTGTTGTGTTTGACTAAAATATCTAAAAAATGTGCAACCAAACACATGATTTATGTACTGCATATGTGCAGTAATTGACTAATCATACGAAACATGAACAAGAGTAAACTGCTATCAACATATTGTTCTTCAACTTAAAGAAAACACACGAAATCATTCGTATTTGTGATAATCGTCACTTGCAATATATCTAATTGATAATGTATACGCAAATCACCCGGAATTGACATGATATACATTTAATCGTCACTTACAACATGCCTAATCGACTTTAGATGCACAAATCATTCAGAAATACACAAGATATATGACTAATAGACGATTGTAACATATGAAATTAACTAATATGATTGTTTACCTGCTATCGATACTCTGTTTCGTGCCTGATTTTATCACTGATTGACCGATTGTTCAAACCCTAGGTTATCTCCTGGTTTGAAGATAACAACAGAGGAGAGAAAGAGCTTACGTGACAGGGTGGATTGTTGATTCCTTTTTTTCTAATTCCAGTATTACCCTTGACCATTCAAAACCACATCTCCTTTTCTTTTTTTTCTCTTCCACTATTTTCAGCCTTTGATGTTTAGATCTAATGGTGTTAAAAGAAGTTTTTAAGTTTTCTCTTTAAAAGGAGTTTTCTCTTGATCCCTCTCATATATATATATACATATACATATATATATATATATATATATATATATATGGGAAAAAGATGAAGATGTGACCTAATTAAACAAATAAGATTGTTCTAAGTGTAAAGGTGTATGCAATTGTAACATTTGTATTTATGTTTATGAAACTTTATCTATTTATGACTTGTGAAATTAAGATGAAAATTTAAGCGTAGTTGTATCTGTAGGAAAATACGCGATCATTAGCTCACTCGTATAGTTACACCAATTGCAAAGGCATGCGGATTATCCATTGTTTTTTAATGGAGACGTTTTTTTATTAATGTATCATATTTTTATCATGTGATTAACTTTACCCGTTCCAAAGCATTGAATCAACCCGAAAATTTTTATGCCCAATCCTATGAATTCGGAGCACCTAAAAACGATGAACCCACTGAAAAAAAATCTTGAATCTGCCACTGTTAATACAAATACACTATAATATTTTATTGTAATCTTTTAAAAATTTTAACCATACATGTGTTAGAAACGAGAGCGTGTAAAACTGACACAAAAAAGTGAAGGTGCTGAAGATTGCCCCACAATTGCTAGTAAAAGTTGTTTATTATTATTATTATTATTATTATTATTATTATTATTATTTTAACTTAATGGAATGAGAGCAATGGTCAGGGACTTGAAATCTTCATGGTCAGATTTTTGAAATGTGATAAAGAGAGTTTTCCCTTAACGATTGGTTTTTTTCTTGATGATGTCTCTGTGTAAGTCGAACTTGAACTCCTAAAGCGTTACAATTAGTTTGTCTTACAAAATAGGGAATATGTCACAGAATTGTAACCAAATTTCAAAAGTGTTCAAATTAGTTCACTCATGCAATTTTTTTAAAATCAGGTCACTAAACCTTCAAATCGAGCATCCTTAGATTTTTTATGCGTCAAAAAAACTATGAAGGAGAATATGTGAGCTTTGAGATTTGCAATACATGTAGCTATAGTTAATAATAAGCAAAATAAAACGTTAATTATATTAAAAATAAAAAATAAAAATAAAAATAAAATCCATGTCACCACTTCACATCAATACTAATAAAAACAGATAAAAAATTTACTCATCGAAACCAAAACAAAACATGTGAAAACCTTTAATTTAATAAAATATAAAAGTTCAGTATCACTTTTTAAATCTTTAAGCTTAAAGTAACGTAATTAAAACACTTTTAAAAGTAAGTTATTATTATATAAATAAATAAATTTACCCCTAAAAAAAACACTCATATCACCGGGTGTTACAAACTTACAAATATAGTTCAGTTAAAATAACACCTCCTGTTGACTACACAACTCAAGTATTTCTCTCTGTCTCTACTCAAAACCCCATCTCCAAACAACTTCAAAATAATAATAATAATAACAACAACAACAGCCAACCCACTTTCATCTCCGATCACCGGCGCCACAGTCAACCACCCACAAAACCCATTTTCCCAAACTACCCTTACACCAATAATGTCAGCCACCACCCACCAATTAGTCACCGTACACCCACCGGACGACCAGTTGACCGTCAAATCACTCAACAAACGCTACGAAGGCTTAGTCATGATCCGTACCAAAGCAATCAACGGCAAAGGCGCCTGGTATTGGGCCCATTTGGAGCCCAATTTGGTCCGTCATCCGGATACGGGTCTACCCGAAGCCGTTAAGCTCCGGTGCTCGTTATGTTCCTCTTTATTCTCAGCTTCTAACCCTTCACGAACCGCCACATAGCATCTGAAGCGTGGCACATGCCCGAATTTCAATTCGTATCCTGGTCCGGGTCAGGATCCGAATCCGGTTTCGCCGGTGGTGAATAGCCGGAAACGTGGCAGCTCCGGCAACTGTCGCGGTGGTGCCCGACCCGTTTCATACCCGACCCGACCCGTAACCGAAACGGAAGTTGCTTACTCAGTTGCCCCAATTACCATGATTGAACCGGCGAGATTCTCGGTTGACGGGTCTTACCCGACCCGAACCCGGACCCGGGTTTTCGTCGGCTGCGGTTGTGCGTTTTCGACCGGAGCAGGAGTCACATGTGGTGTTGTCTGGTGGGAAGGAGGATTTAGGGGCTTTAAGGATGTTGGAAGATAGTGTGAAGAAGCTAAAAAGCCCGAAATCGTCATCGGCGGGCCAGATGGTGCTGACCCGGGCCCAAATCGATTCGTTGGTGCAGTTGTTAGCGAATTGGGTGTTTGAGAATTGTGGGTCGGTTTCGGTTTCGAGTCTTGAGCACCCAAAGTTCAAGAGTTTCTTGAACCAAGTCAGGTTGCCCGTGGTAAGCCCAAAAGAGCTCGTGGGCCCTTGGCTTGATTTGAAGTATAACGAGGCGAAAATGGAGTCGGAGGCGCGAATTCGTGACGCGTTGTTTTTTCAAATATCGTCGAATGGATGGAAATCGAAACATATTAATATTAATAATAATAATAATAATAATAATAATAATAATAGTAATAATAATAATAATCCTGGTTTAGTGAATATTAGTGTGAATTTGCCTAATGGGACAAGTGTGTTTACAAGTGGATATGTGTTTTCTAAGCATGCTGAGGATGTTTTATGGGAAACAATATGTGACATATGTGGGAACAACTTAGAACAATGTGTTGGGATTGTGTCTGATAAGTTCAAGACTAAAGCTTTAAGGAATCTTGAAAGCCAGCATGAAGAGGTAGGTCCCAGCAGAGCCCAGTTGGACCCGCAAGACTCACCTTAAAGAGAGACGTCTGCGCAGAAACCAACTGGATCCGCAGGACCCACCATGCTCAGAGACGTGACGTCCTTACGCGCAGTACGCAAGCTGTTCCCGCAGGAAATGCCTCCCAATGGTGAAGGACTCTGCCTGTTCCCGCAGTTGCGGATACAAGCCATCAGGGAAGGCCACCCGCGCAGCAAGGCTACACGCACAAGGCACTTAGCTCTCAATCATTCAGTGTCACCTGAAGGAATGAGCAAAGCCGGGAACAATCCCGCACAAGGGCGGGAGGGGGAATACTCCCGCCCAAAAGCCAGTCCGTACGATACGGGAAGATCTTCTGTACTGTACCTGACGAGGTATGGGCAAAAGATCTGACTAAAGATAAGACAGCTTATTGACAACAGTATAGCGAGCAGCATGCTCCTGTACTGTATGTCACTATTAGCCGCTGCCTACTCACCAACTCCTGTCATACCACGTGCATAGCCGGCAGTTGGTGGAAAAGGAATAGTACACAGCAGGCCTGGTCACTGTCAGCCGCTGCCTACCCACCAACTACCAGCAGGGCACGTGCGTAGGCCACAGTTGGTGGAACAGGAATACTATTCAGCCGGCCACACCTCCTTGGAAACCTACATTCGGCTATAAATACCCCAAATGGTATGATCATCTCATCTTATCATATCTTATCACATTACTATCATATTATCATCATATTATACCTGATATCTGCTCTAACAATCTCTTAATATACATTTATATTTAAAGAGCAATCTAGTCTGATTCTCACGCCGGAGGGTGGTCACAAGGAGGAACCCCCCCCCTTCTCAGTGACAAGCTCACGGTGTCTGTTTTGCAGGTTATCAGAAGAACCATCTTTACCGGGTCCAACCCCTCGTGGGAAACATCTATCTAACCCCCAGGTTGCCCGTAATCTGCCCGGGGTCCGGTTAGTGTTTCTTCATTGGCGCCATCCGTGCATAAAGCTAGAACATTTCTTTTCAGTTTTTTCAAACGTCTGGAAAGATGGTTAAAGAAATTCCGGTAACCACAACCCCAGCTACTGGGGGGAATACCGGCTACACAGTCTTTACAAACACTACCCCGGTTACCCAAGCCGGGGCAAGTGAAGTAAATTTTATGAACACTACCCCAGTTACCCAAGCTGGGGCAAGTGCAGTAAATAATCGCTCACTGGGATTCACCAATACCCAGTTAGAGAAACGAACAAGACTCCCCCGCCAAACACTCGGTGAAGTTAAGGCATGGGCGCAGGCACGTCAGAAGGAATTCCAAGCTGAGTTGGACGAACGCTTGCGTTTCGTCCAACAGGCTGACGAATTCAAAGAATACTTGGACGATGACTCGGAGGAATCCGACACCGACGCGAACCCTCGCCATAGGGCAAAAGGGAAGCGTAAGGAAACGGACTCCCAACCGAGAAGGCGTTTTGAAGAAGCCTTCAATCCAAAAAACACAGGTGGAAGTCCACGTGACTTCTCCAAAACATTCAGACCAACTGTTGCAAATGCGGGAACGTCCAAATTTGCAAGGGACATTGCGGAAGCAATCGCCCCAAAAAGTGCCAAACAGATGTCCAACATCGGCACTTATGATGGTATATCTGACCCAGATGATCATTTGAACATATTCATAGCGGGGGCAACCGTCAGCAATTGGACGGAACCTACGTGGTGTTACATGTTCCAAATGACGCTTGTTGGGCCAGCTAGAGCGTGGTTCGATCGTCTACCGGTCACCCACATCTACGACTGGGCAGACTTCCAACAGAAGTTTAGCCAACACTTCAGCCAACAACGAAAGTATACCGAGGAGCAATGGACAATCCTCAAAAGCATTCGAGAGGAAGATGAATCTTTGCCAGACTTCATCACTCGCTTCAACTCAAAGAAGCTAAGTCTGGGTAACATTAGCGAAGATCTTGTTCGCGCTGCTTTTATTCAGGGTGCGAACGACCCAGAGCTCATCCGCACCTAAACGGGTAAAGATGGCATGCCATCCACATGGGATGCCATCATGACAGCAGCAAAACGCTTTGCGGAAACTGAGAGGCAACTGGGTAGAGATCTCTCACAGAGCACAAACCTCTACACCCAGAGAACAAGAGAAGACAACGTCCTTACCGCCCGATTAAACAAAAAGCGGAAGCTAGGCATTTGGCAGTCAAGGGTAAACTTTGACACCTCATCCGGCTTGCAACATCGGTTAGGCGGAAGGGATAATGTACAGTCAAACCAGAACTCCAGATGGACGCCACTCACTAAAAGCGTCACCGAGATATTCGCCATTGAGAAGCTCCCATGGCCAAAGCCTCCAATAATCCGACATCGTCACAATGCTGATCGGAGCAAATACTGTGACTTTCACAGGACAAAAGGCCACAACACTGAAGAATGCATAGACGTAAAGGACATGGTCGAAGCATTTGTCAGAGATGGGACGCTCGCGCACCTCGTGGCGCAATGAACGCTGAGCAGGCTGATCCGTGTAGAACCCCAGCTGGGGAAAACACGAATAAAATTTCCAGCTTCAATGTGGAGACTACATGCTGCGTAAAGAACGAGATCCCGAACCAGGTGCATATCGGCTCGATGGCACTCCCATCCCAACAACATGGAAGGGAGCTCAATTACACAGTTTGCATGTAGATCAATTCCAAATTTGTAAAGAAAAGGCCCAGAGCCACTTCTAATGGAAATGATTCTCCTTAGAACATCGACGCTGATGATTTTACATTTATACTTTATGAACTATCAACACTGATGCCGGTTTTCACCGCATACATAAGTGTGAGTCGTTGCGTGGGGAAGGCGGCAAAACCCGCATAAACCCAAAAGACGGCAAACCTTCACGCAGGTCAGTTGAAGGGGAAAAGTTCAGTCATCCTACTAATGAAAGTGCCGGTCTATCCGCATGAATCATGATAGAGGAAACTGAACACTAACCTATTAACAACCGCGCGTCGAACGGTTAATTTATTCAACACGGATATGCCGGTTTTCACCGCATAATTACGTGGAAAGTCGTTGCGTGGGGAAGGCGGCAAAACCCGCATAAACCCAAAAAACGGCAAACCTTCACGCAGGTCAGTTGAAGGGGAAAAGTTCAGTCATCCTACTAAATGAAAGTGCCGGTCTATCCGCATGAATCATGAGAGGAAACTGAACACTAACTTATTGACAACCGCGCGTCGAACGGTTAACAAAAGGATGAGGAAAACCTACACGCAGGTCAGATATAGGTAAAGTTTAGCCATCCTACTAAGTGCAAGTGACGGTCCTACCCGCACAATCACGAAAGAGGAAGCAAAACTTCAACCTATTATCTACCACGTTCAAAGGTTAACTTATCCTAAACACTTAGAAATTTCAAAAGGATGAGGAAAACCTACACGCAGGTCAGATATAGGTAAAGTTTAGCCATCCTACTAAGTGCAAGTGACGGTCCTACCCGCACAATCACGAAAGAGGAAGCAAAACTTCAACCTATTATCTACCACGTTCAAAGGTTAACTTATCCTAAACACTTAGAAATTTCAAAAAAGATGAGGAAAACCTCCACGCAGGTCAGATGTAGGTAAAGTTTAGCCATCATACTAAGCGCAAGTGACGGTCTTACCCACACAATCACGAAAGAGGAAGCAAAACTTCAACCTATTATCTACCACGTTCAAAGGTTAACTTATTCTAAACACTTGGAAAATTGTTAATTTAAACTAAAGTAGGCAAGTCATATAACGTTTACAAAGCAAGGAATCCAATGAAAGTAGCGGTCTTACCCGCACAAAGATTTATATTTCATAATATTCATTACAAGAATGGCCGGGTAACTACACGCCTACAAGAAAATAAATCTATACAAGCTAAATCTATCCTAGTAGTGGGAAGGGATCTTCAGGATCAGGCTTCAGGGCCACTTCCACTTGGACCCGCACCATCAGTAGAACTTGGCGGTCCAAGGAAAGCTTTAAGGATAGCTAGCCCATCATCAGCAGCAGCAACTTGGTTCACCTTCTCCACCACCGGATGCGGGAAGGCGGCATACTGATTCACTGCTTGGTCGTAAACAGCTTCAGTATCAACATTGTACAAAGGGAAGTTGGAAGGCGGGATGCCTTTCTCAACGAACCCTAGACCAAGCAGGAAGCCGGCCTTTTCCCCATCCTCATGAGAAGCGTTGAGGGCTGCGCTCATAGCATCATCATAAGACGTCTCTGAGAAGACCCGATGCACAACCTACAAGAAAATATACAAGTGTCAAAACCTTTTCTATCTACAAAGAAAAGCGTAAAGAAATGAAAAGCATACCTGAGACAACGCTTCTCGAAAAAGCCATTCCTTGGCAACCAGAGCTTCTTGGAGGGCAGCTTGAGCTTCGTTACGGGCGCGTTCGGCTTCACTCTTGTTGAGGTTGGCAAGCAACACTTCTTTAGCCGCAGCCTCTTCGACGCCCTTTAGCTTCCGCTCAGTATGGTCAAGCACCCCCCTCTGGTCCAAGATCTCCTGGAGCTTTTTGGCGTCTTCCATCGCCAAGGCATCATGAGCCTGCTGGAGAGCCTCTAATTTGGCTTTAAGTTCTTCATTCTCCACGCGTAGAGGCTCAGCAACAGCTTCAGCCATGGTGGCCCTCTCGGTTGCATTCCTTGCAGTTTCCTTAGCCAGCCGAAGCTGTTCATTAACAGCTTGGGCAGCCTTGGAACGGGCCTCGAGCCGGGCCTGAACTTCAACCTCGAGGGCCTTGAAGGCCTTCTCCTTTTCCACAGCAGCTGCGGTAAGCCTTTGGTTCTCCTCCCGGACAGCCCGCGCCTGAGCCACTTCTTTAATGCGAGCTGCTTTTAACTTGTCGTTTTCACGACAAAGCAGCTCGACGCGCGGCTGCATCCGGGCCAGGAGAACCCGAAGCTCATTGGTTAGCCTACCCTCCTGGTAGCTAGCCATGGCTTCCCCCAACGCACCACTGGGAGCAGCGTGACGAGCCCACTCCACGCACTCCACAGGGGTGCGAAGGGTTGTTCCTCGGCGAATGTTCCATCGTGGAACATACACTTCATTGGAATCCGACACTGCAAAAAACATAAAGCAGTTAGGAAAAGATGATAAAAATATATAAAATGGGCCAAAAGAACCCTACGCACCTGTAGGGTCAATAACAGGCCGATAGCCACCAAACCCATCACCTGAACCCAAGGGAAATCCATCCAAGAGGTCAGGCAGATGGGAAGGAGGCAGAGGTTGGCGAAAAGCCCCATGCATACCTGACGGATCGGCCGTCGTTGCCGATGACGGAGGCATGGTAAAAGCCGACGCGGTCGCCGCCGCGGAATCCGCAGCAAAAGTAACCACCGGCTCAGTAAAAGATGCGGTAAATATCGCACTGACGGCCGGCGGTGACGTCATCACAACTGGAACAGTCGGCTCAACGGAGTGAGCAACTGAACCAGTGGAAGCAGGCGCAGGCGCAGCCGCCTGGGTCGTCGCCTCAGGTAGGCTGACCGGGCCTACCGTCATTGGCGGGGAGGTACTCCTCTGCGCTCCACCCTGGAATGCGTCAACATCCACGCTTGCACAAAGAAAAGCATTAATGATGGAAAACTATGAAGTTAAAAGCTAAAGGAAGTTGTACTTACGGGTTTTCTTGAGCCTGAAAGTGCGGACGGGCGGGGATGAACCCGATGGAGCCGGCCTCTTCACGCCGGTCACCGTTGTCATCCTGGGCTCTCCGGAAGTGACAATCGTCGCAGCCTCCGGAGCGGTGGTCTTATCACCACCGGGATTCCCCGCCACCTCTTCGCTCTCGGTCTCCGAATCAGACCGAGGCACCGGATCGGCAGTGGAGGCCACCTTCTCCTTCCCCTTCCCGCCGGCAGCCTTCTTCTTCTGCACCAACGGAGGACCATCTGCGGATTCCTCATCAGAACATACGATTAGAGGAATTCCAGCAGAGGTTTCAACATTGAGGGGTCGAGGGTTGAATAGCGCCTTACCTGGCCGCCTGGCGCTAAGGATCTCGTGGCCTAGCGGATAGACCTCCACGAACCGATCCGCCGTTTGTTCTAGGATGGGCAACTCGTTCTCGTCTAGAGCGCGAGTACCCATCCGAGCGGGACCATCAGCCTCCCGCGGGTACATGAGCGACTGCAAGTCGTTCCCCTCTGAAATAAACAGGAAAGAAGTTAGAAGAAATTCTAAATTAACAAAAAGAAACAAAGCATACCGTAAGGAACAGAGTTCGAACCGTATTCAAGGACGATTGGGATCTTTTGCGCATCTGCATCCTTCCACACCCGGCTCATCCCCAGCATCACCATCCCGGACTCCGCAAACCGGTAAACCGGAGATTGGACTCGGGATATCTTCGCAAACCATTCCGCCTCCTGGTAGTTGGAGGCGTGAAGGCTGGGAAGTGCTTGCCCATTCTTGAATTTCATGGCAAGGGGGATGGCACGAGCGGAGATGTAGAAAAACTCCCGCTTCCACGAGCGAAGACTGCGCTCGGTTGCGCAAATCTTCAAACCCTTAATCCGGGTTATCAACGTGTACCACCCCTGGATGCACCTCCAGGAGTAGAAGGTCATCAGGCGGTCGACGAAGGGCTCAATGCCCAGTATCCGGCACACCCACTCGAAGTGGCGAATCTTGGCAATCGCCATCGGGTGCACCTCGGTCAGGTGCACACCGTGCCTCTCAAGGACACGGTAAACAAACTTTGTCAATGGGAACCTAAGATTCCCATAAACAAAGAATGCAGCATATACCCCGATCTTGCCTCTGGGGGCATCGTACACCGTCTGATGGGGTTCAGGAAACTCAGGCTCGAGAGACTCGAGCATGAACTTCCTGACGACGTACTGATACAGACCGACGGGCAGAGCACACTGGCACTCGCCAGCAGTACTCTTGTCATCGGCTGTGGATTCGAGATCATGAGAAGACATCTTACAAGATGAAAGAAGAAAACGATTTCAAGAGAATGCTTGCCTGAAAAGGTGAATATTCGCCGGAAATCGTTTAGAAGATGAAGAGAAAAGTGAAAAGTGTGGATTACAAAGAACCATCTCCCCCTTTATATACTAATCGCAATTAATGCGATGAATTTAATGCGGAAGAGAGAGAAATCGAAGGTGCAATGAAACTATGACACGTGGCAAAAAGCAAGCTGGCAACAACTGTTGAAAGGACGCGTACCATTAATTTCGCGGCCACGCGCCCGAAAAATCGCGCCCACGCGCCTGAAAAAGCGTCTGGAATGACCATGTACTGTCACGTCACCATAACTTCCTGCACGATCTGACACAGTCAGAAGAAACCGTCGCACGACGTTTCAGAGGTTTGGACTGTTCTTATCCTTTCACCAACCTTTCGAATTTCAAAAATTCAAAAAGATTCAAAAGTAAGCGGGAAAATACCCCTTACCTTGGCAACCAAGTAACCATAAGACGGGTGCGGGTACAGTGTTAAGGCAAAACCCTTCACATACTTAGCACCTGCAGGGAATTGAAGCCAAGAATACCTTGGCAGCCAAGTAACCATAAGACAGGTGCGGGTACAGTGTAAAGGCAAAACCCTTCACATACCAAGCACCGGCAGGGAATTGAAGCCAAGAATACCTCGGCAACCAAATAACTATAAGACGGGTGCGGGTACAGTGTTAAGGCAAAACCCTTCACATACCTAGCACCCGCAGGGAATTGACGCCAGGAATACCTTGGAAGTAAAGTAACCGTAAGACGAGCGCGGGTACAGTGTTAAGGCAAAACCCTTCACATACCTAGCGCTCCGCAGGGAATTGAAACCAAGAAGGATCTTCTGGGCAATGCTTGCGGAAACGGAAATAACATCCCCGCATAGCGGGATCGTCGAGAACTACATTGTTTGAAGCTCCAGGATGGAATTGGTGGTTTTAACATAATTGATCACTATGTTCAAAATTACCAAAACCTCATGGAGAATCCACACAGGTGGGACTCAACGCTCCTGACTTGCGAGGAGGTTACAGACCTACCCGCATCATACCCAAAGATCAAGCAGGAAAGTCGGGAATTTCTGCAAGTGACAAGGACTTCCGCGGGAAGAATCCCCATGGAAAACCTTAAACCTAAACCCTTTTCAAAACCCTTTGCTTAAGTCCAAAAGTTCACCTCACTTTATTAAACATTCATGAGAAGAACATTGGACTGGGGGGACTTGAAGAGGTAGGTCCCAGCAGAGCCCAGTTGGACCCGCAAGACTCACCTTAAAGAGAGACGTCTGCGCAGAAACCAACTGGATCCGCAGGACCCACCATGCTCAGAGACGTGACGTCCTTACGCGCAGTACGCAAGCTGTTCCCGCAGGAAATGCCTCCCAATGGTGAAGGACTCTGCCTGTTCCCGCAGTTGCGGATACAAGCCATCAGGGAAGGTCACCCGCGCAGCAAGGCTACACGCACAAGGCACTTAGCTCTCAATCATTCAGTGTCACCTGAAGGAATGAGCAAAGCCGGGAACAATCCCGCACAAGGGCGGGAGGGGGAATACTCCCGCCCAAAAGCCAGTCCGTACGATACGGGAAGATCTTCTGTACTGTACCTGACGAGGTATGGGCAAAAGATCTGACTAAAGATACGACAGCTTATTGACAACAGTATGGCGAGCAGCATGCTCCTGTACTGTATGTCACTATTAGCCGCTGCCTACTCACCAACTCCTGTCATACCACGTGCATAGCCGGCAGTTGGTGGAAAACGAATAGTATACAGCAGGCCTGGTCACTGTCAGCCGCTGCCTACCCACCAACTACCAGCAGGGCACGTGCGTAGGCCACAGTTGGTGGAACAGGAATACTATTCAGCCGGCCACACCTCCTTGGAAACCTACCTTCGGCTATAAATACCCCAAATGGTATGATCATCTCATCTTATCACATTACTATCATATTATCATCATATTATACCTGATATCTGTTTTAGCAATCTCTTAATATACATTTATATTTAAAGAGCAATCTAGTCTGATTCTCACGCCGGAGGGTGGTCACAAGGAGGAACCCCCCCTTCTCAGTGACAAGCTCACGGTGTCTGTTTTGCAGGTTATCAGAAGAACCATCTTTACCGGGTCCAACCCCTCGTGGGAAACATCTATCTAACCCCCAGGTTACCCGTAATCTGCCCGGGGTCCGGTTAGTGTTTCTTCACAGCATCAATGGATGGTCAATCTTTGTTGTCAGTTTCAAGGTGTGACTAAATTGATTCAAGATTTTAGCGAAAAGCTACAATTATTTCACAATGTGGTTGATACATGTTATAAAGTTGCAAACTTTGTGAACACCAAGTCATTAGTTAGGCATTCTTTTGTTAAGTATCAGTT
This sequence comes from Bidens hawaiensis, assembly GCF_021521415.1. Classification (NCBI taxonomy): domain Eukaryota; kingdom Viridiplantae; phylum Streptophyta; class Magnoliopsida; order Asterales; family Asteraceae; genus Bidens; species Bidens hawaiensis. The sequence goes on from NW_027491312.1 coordinate 80,713, forward strand.
GCAAGAGTACGGTCGGGCGGGACTAGTTCGGGTCCCGGTTTATGGTGGGGTCGGGGTTGGGTCCGAGCCGGTGTTTCAGATGGTGGAAGATGTGTTAAGCTCGTCAAGGGCGTTGCAGTTGGTGTTTCTTGATGAGAGTTGTAAGATGGTGTCGATGGAGAATAATATCGGGAAGGAGATTGAGGAGATGATGATGTCTCGGTTTTGGAATGAGTTAGACGCGGTGCATTCGTTTGTGGGGTTGATAAAAGGAATGGGTCGAGAGATCGGGAAGGAAAAACTGAGAGTCGGGCTATGTTTGCCGCTTTGGGAGGAGCTTAGAGTGAAGATTAAGGAATGGTGTGTGAAGTATCATGTTAATGAGAATCATGTGGAAAAGGTGTTTGATAAGAGGTTTAGGAGAAACTATCATCCCGCTTGGTCGGCTGCGTTTGTGCTTGATCCGTTTTATATGATCCCGGATGCGAGTGGGAAATACTTGCCTCCTTTCAAATGCTTGACTTCGGAGCAAGAAAAGGATGTTGACAACCTTATAACGAGGCTTGTGTCGCGTGAGGAAGCTCATATTGTGTTAATGGAGCTCATGAAATGGAGGACCGAAGGGCTTGACCCGATGTATGCACAAGCGGTCCAGTTGAAACAAAGAGACCCCATAACCGGGAAAATGAAAGTAGCGAACCCGCAAAGTAGTAGATTGGTTTGGGAAGCGCATTTAACTGAGTTCAAGTGTTTAAGGAAAGTAGCGACGCGGTTGATCTTTCTTCATGCTACTTCATGTGGGTTCAAGTGGAATTCATCTATCTATAGATGGGCGCAATCAAGAACCGCAATCGAAAAGGCGCAAAAGTTGATATTCATTGCAGCCCAATCGAAGCTCGAGAGACAGGATTTTTCAAGCGATGAAGAGAAAGATGCGGAGTTTTTCTCGTTTGCGAGCCGAGAGGATGATGTGCTCAATGATGATTTGTTTGATGCATCCTCTTTGTAAATCCCATTTTTGTTTTTGGTGATTATAATGCATAGTTTATGTAGGATTTTTTTTTCTTCTACTTGGGTGCTTGTTTTAAGTGTTCTTTTAGAAGATTTTGGCACCTTTGATGGTTATAGAAAGGGGCCATGATTTAGTTTGATCATCGCTTTGGAGCTAAAGTAGAGTTTGTTATAAAACATGTTTTGTATTAGTATCTAAATATAGTAATTACCAATTTGTGCTTATAGTGTTTTTTTTTGTTCATGTTGTATGTTTGATAAGATTAATGATTAAGAATTGGTTTGTAAAGAAAAGATAAAGACAATTATGACTTGTGAGAATATATATATATTTTTCTTTTTGGGTTAGTGTTTTACATCTAAATGGGGTGAAGAATCATAAACCTTGGAAATTTTTGAAGGACCTAGGTACAAGATCATGTGATACTTTCATTTTTAATTGTTTTTAACTTGTAACTAATTATCACAGTATAAAATCATCCTAAACAATTCATGCAAGAAACATTGAACTATATTTTAGGACTAATTTTTTATAACAAAGTGTTTTAGGTTGTGTCATAATATTTTATGTTTTGCATAAAAATCATGCAAGAAACACTGAGCTATAACAAAATTTGTTGTCGTCATATATATTTATTTTACCATGAAAACTTGTTATCTGAAGTTGACGACACTTTGTAAATGCTAAGCTAACAAACGGATCAGCCGATCAAGCATCACTTAAAAGTAGATATCATCATTTTACGAACAAATTTTTTTATCGTATAACCGTGTTAACTCTGGACTCACCTGATTATATGCATATATGTAATGTGCAACAAACATAAAAAAAACCAACCTATTTTATGTTTTTACTCATAAAAGTCCCTTTACTCTTTTCTTGCATATAAAAGTCCTTTTACTTGATAATTTTGAACATAACCATGAAGTGACCTACAATAACAGGTTAACTCATTTATATTCTTAGATAATGAATAAATTAAAAGAAATATATTTTTTTAGGTTGTCATCACCTGCCTTTATCACCAACACCACCTGTTCACCATGAAAGCACCGTATATGACCAAAAAAATTTTCAACATAAAACCTTGTTAAACTGTTATTGTAGGTCAATTGATAGTTATGTTCAAAATTATCAAGTAAAGACTTTCATATGTAAGAAAAGAAGGTGGAGAGACTTTTATAAGCAAAACTATAAAGTAGGTTGGTTTTTTTATAGTATTTGCACTTATATAATAACAGTATTGGTGTACATTGTAGACACTATTATTTACACTGTTCAATTATACGTATTTATATATTTAAATTATTATCAAATTATACTGCTAATAAGGTGGATAGAAAATAGGCAACCAAATTTTTGATATTGGCACCTTAACATGTGAATATGTTGTTTTTTTCTTTCTTCTTATGTTCACCTACTATTATCTGCTTTGTAAAGATAAAATAAATGTTACTTATGGGTAGATAATATTTGTAATTCTATATTTATAAAAAATGTTTTGAGAACAAATTTAAATCTAGATCGTTTAATTTTTATCAATTGTTCATATTTTGCTAAGATTTTCTGCCTCTTACATACATACATTCATACACAACACACACGCATATAATTAACCATAAACAAAATTGCTTATATATTTTTTATTTATTATATATTTCATTTCAACCTTCCAATGCTTTTTATCTAAAGAATATCTTTATAAAAAACATATATAAAAAACAATACTAAATGCTGAGAAATTACTTTATTAGCAAACATAAATTTCTCTCTCTTGGTGAAGCTTTTCATTTTCCAGTTGTGGTGAACTACTATACTTAACACGGCTGTTAAAATAAAAACCAAATTTAGACCAAACCGGTTTCCTAATAAACATAATTTAACCATTTAGAAAAATGGCCAGACTAAATTTAGAATTTTAGTTTATACACTAAAAGCTTACACACACATATGTGTGTGTTTTTAGAAGTATAATTCTATTTTCTTTTTTTTTTTGTTTTTAATTTGTTAAGAGTCAAATGTCGCTAATTAAAGTACTAAACTCATTTATGTTATTTTCAACTGTCAATTAAAGAATATTTTATGTCTGATTTTATCATCATTGTTTCATTTCAAATCATTGAATAGTAAAATTCATTTATTTAATCATATAACTATTCCAATAGAATACTAAATTTTATTTAATACAGTCATAATGTATGGTATCACCTTTCTTCATTTGCTCATTAAAGAACTTGTACAATTGATCATTCTTGATTTATCTATAATTTTATATAACCTAAAGTATAATTATAGTTTTAAAATATAAAAAGCAAAACACACACACATAAAAGGCCGGTATACACACATATATACAGTGTTACAGAAAAGCCAAATTGATGATTAGAAAAGAGTGAGTCAAGATGGTGGTATATCACAGTTTCACTTTTGTAATAAAGCAACCTACCAATAATTAAACGGCTGTCATACCAGTTCCTACGTTTGTGGTACGATATTAAAGTGGGGTTTCATTTTAATTTTATATGCTACTGGTTTATTGACCTTTATTACACGGACAGAAATATAAAAATTCGTCAAAGTAAACATATATATAATTTCAAACGATCACATTTTTTTAATACGCATTTTGAGGCAGCGATATAATTTATAATTGTAAGTCATATTCAAACGAAAACACAATATTGAAAGACATAGACTTACAAAAAATGATATTACATAGTAGAATGTTTACAAACAAAATTTTAAACTTTAAAACATAAACTTCAAAAACTTATAAACAATATTTTTTGCTTTGTTTGCAACTTTCTCTTGCTTATCTAAACTAAGTATTTATTTTTTGGTCGTTTCTACTCTTCACTCTTGATAAATCAATATAAAGTTGACTATGAGTAAAACGGGTCTTTTAAGTATGCCAACCATTGCTAGAGACTGGCCTAGACTTTTGTTGATGATCATCGCAAAACCAAACTTCAACAGGAAACTGTCTTTCTAAAACTTAAACAGAAGCTTTTTTATCCGAATGTGTCAATTGTGTGTGTGTGTGTATGCATATATATTTGAACAATTTGTAAATTTTGTATTTGTGTCAAATTATTTTAAATAAATTTTATGTCTGTCCTTAACTCACATATAAAAATGCATTTTAATAATCACAAATTAATAATTCATTCTAGCGAATATAACACCATCTGTCAAAAAATGGTGATTCGCAAACAGTGAGTTGGAGAGAAAGGAATGAAAATTAGGGTTATGAAACGTATACGGGTTCATAATTGATTGTCTAGGAGAAACACATCCAACTAAATGATTATTATCATTTTAAGTTTGAGTTATTTTATAAGTATCAAATTATGTGAGGGCTTATTATTTTTGGAATATAGTAAAATCAACCAATAAGAATGAGTAAAAAAAATGTCTTTATTGGTATTTATTATATAGATTAAATGATTATTATGATTTAATTTTGAATTATTTTATTAGTAACAAATTCTATGAGGGCCTTTTATTTTTGGACTATAGTAAAAAATCAACCAATAAAAATGAGTCAAAATGAATTTCTTTAATAGTATATATAGACGTGACAAAATTGTAGAATTGTTTGTTATTTAACTATCTATCTACCTATGTATTAAAACAACACAATTTTTTAATTTGTCATTAAATTAAACCCTCCACATAGTTGGTGGTGAGATTTAAACTCAATACCTTACTTTTAAAATGTTTATGGCTTACCAACTTAACTAGGATTAATTGATGTTAGTTTTTTTTTTCTTAATTGGTATAAAATTCACAACCTTTCATTTTATTACTTTTAAAATGCAAATACAAATTATTCTTACTAATATATATATTATAGTAAATTATTTATATTTTATGAATCCATAATATATGTTAATATGTATATTATTAAATTTAACTTTTTTATTTTACTTTTTAACAGCCCGTGTATCACATGAGCTCTATCCTAATATAATAATAATTCAGTATGCACGAAAAAGCAAATAATGCTGAATAATGAATTATATTGTCACGCTGGTGTTTTAATAAAATTAAAAAGAAAAAAATAAAAAAAAATACTAACAATAATATTATATTATTTTTGGACAAAAATCCGGCTCCTTAGTTTGACATTTTCAATTAATTTTCAAAATACATTGATTGTAACGTGAAATATTTGATTGGAAAAACTAATTGTTTAGTATTTGTTTTGCTACTAAATACTTTATTTAACAGTGACCGCTTGCCCAACTGTATTTGTAAAATTATATTTAGAATTTTATGTCTTAAAAAGTGATTTTAAGACTTAAAAGAGTTTCACCATACGGTCCATACTTATTTTTTTTCCTTTTAGGTTAAAGATAAAGTAGGTATAATAATTATTGCAAGATTTTCATAGAGACAAAATAATGTCATTTATAATTATATTTATATTATTATGCATATTCTTTTCTTGTTCACACATATTTTGGTGTCGATCCGGTATATCTTCATAATAATACAATTCAATAATGATTTTTATTCTGGACTTGAAGGCATTTAAGGGTTTCTTACGGTTAGATTGGGCCAACTGGCGATGATCTTTTGTCATTGGGTCACAATGTATAGAGTACCTATATAATTATCTATTTGTTAGCCGTGAAAAAAAAAAAGACATGGCTTTATTTCAGACTCTTTGACGTCATTATGTTTATAATTATACAGTTGTCAATCTATACTAAGGGCTTATCTTTGACATGGATTCTTTCTCTTCAATCCTAGCTCCGTGTTGCTACGTACAAAAATTTAGCCTACGGGGGATCCTAAGAGCGTGCTTATGTGATTATCATTAAGCACGTTCCTTACCTTACTAAATTCTACAAGTCATTTTAAATTTGTTTCAACTACTATACCAAACACTATGTATAAGGTTCAAACTAAAAGAAAACATAACGATGATGAATATCTTTATTACGATAAACTTTAATAAGTCAGACAGTCAGCAAACCATACATCTCTTTTAGTTTCACACTTAGGTTTAATAGAAGGTATCATGTATCTCATACAACCAACATATGAAATGGTAATGTAGAGGTCCAAATATTGGTTAGCAGGTTTTTAAAATACCGGTTACTATCCGTAACCTGTTATTAGTCAAACGATTAAAACCAGTTATTGTCAATAACCGGTTACGGTTACTAATCGGTTTTCAAGTGGAAATCCCTAACCTGTAACTAGTTCGGTTCGGTTATATGGTAATAACCTATTTGAATTAACCTTATCAACCCTAACCGTGTTAATCTATGCTCGATTAATTGGTCACAAATCGGTTCCTGTCTCAAAAGACAAAAGTCCAGCATCTGTTCTAATCAGTTACTAACTGGTTTCTATTGTATTGGTTTTGATTTGGTTTACCGTTTACGATTTTCACCTCTATGATAAGGTAACTGAAGAGGTAGGTCCCAGCAGAGCCCAGTTGGACCCGCAAGACTCACCTTAAACAGGGACGTCTGCGCAGAGACCAACTGGATCCGCAGGACCAACCATGCTCAGAGACGTGACGTCCTTACGCGCAGTACGCAAGCTGGTCCCGCAGGAAATGCCTCCCAATGGTGAAGGACTCCGCCTGTCCCCGCAGCCTCGGATACAAGCCATTAGGGAAGGCCACCCGCGCAGCATGGCTACACGCACAAGGCACTTAGCTCTCAATCGTTCAGTGTCACCTGAAGGAATGAGCCAAGCCGGGAGCAATCCCGCACAGAGGCGGGAGGGGGAATACTCCCGCCCAAATAAGCCAGTCCGTATACTGAAGGATCTTTTACTGTACCTGACGAGGTATGGGCAAAAGATCTGATCAGAGATGCGACAGCTCACTGACAGCAGCATGGCAGACAGCACGCCACAGCACTGTGACCAATAGCCGCCGCCTACCCACCAACTCCTGCCATACCACGTGCCTAGCCTGTAGTTGGCAGAAGAGGAAGAGTGCACGACACGCCTGCTCTGTGTCAGCCGCTACCTATCCACCACTCACAGGCAGGGCACGTGCATAGGTTACAGTTGGTAGCGTGTTGGGCCGGCTAAACCCCTTGGAAACCTACCTTCGGCTATAAATACCACAAATGGTATGATCATCTGATCTTATCATATCTTATCATATTATCATCATAATATACCTGATATCTGCTCTAGCAATCTCTTAATATACTTTTATATTTAAAGAGCAATCTAGTCTGATTCTCACGCCGGAGGGTGGTCACAAGGAGGAACCCCCCCCTTCTCAGTGACGAGCTCTCGGTGTCTGTTTTGCAGGTTATCAGAAGAACCATCTTCCAAGGGTCTAACCCCTCGTGGGAAACATCTCTCCAACCCCCAGGTTACCAGTAACCTGCCCGGGGTCCGGTTAGTGTTTCTTCATTGGCGCCATCCGTGCATAAAGCTAGAACTACAATTTTCTCCAGTTTTTTCAAAACTTTATACAAAAGATGGTTAGAGAAATTCCGGTAACCACAACCCCAGCTATTGGGGGGAATACCGGCAACACAGTTTTTACAAACACTACTCCGGCTACCGAAGCCGGAGCAAGTGAAGTAAATTTTACGAACACTACCCCACTTACTAAAGCAGGGGCAAGTGCAGTAAATGACCGCCTACTGGGATCCACCGATACCCAGTTTGAAAAACGAAGACTCCCCCGCCAGACTCTCGACGAAGTCAAGGCATGGGCGGAGGCACGACAAAAGGAATTCCAGGCTGAGTTAAATGAACGCTTGCGTTCCGTGCAACAGGCCGACGAATTCGAATACTGGGAGGATGACTCGGAGGAATCCGACTCCGACGCGAACCCTCGTCATAAAGCAAAAGGGAAGCGTAAAGAAACGGAAACCCAACCGAAAAGGCATTTTGGACAAGCCTTCAAACCAAAAAGCATAGATGGAAGTCCACGAGACTTCTCTAAAACGTTCAGACCAAACGTTACAAATGCAGGAACGTCCAAATTTGCAAGGGACATTGCTGAAGCAATCGCCCCGAAAAGTGCTAAACAAATGCCTAACATAGGCACATATGACGGCCTATCTGATCCAGACGATCATTTGAACAGGTTCATAGCGGGGGCAACCGTTAGCAATTGGACGGAACCCACGTGGTGTTACATGTTCCAAATGACGCTGGTGGGGGCTGCTAGGGCTTGGTTTGATCGTTTACCGGTTAACCACATTTACGACTGGGCAGACTTCCAGCAGAAGTTTAGCCAACACTTCAGCCAGCAGCGAAAGTATACCGAGGAGCAATGGACAATCCTCAAATGCACACGGGAAGAAGATGAATCTCTGCCAAACTTCATCACTCGCTTCAACTCAAAGAAGTTAAGTTTGGGCAATATCAGCGAGGATCTTGTTCGCGCAGCCTTCATCCAGGGCGCGCAAGACCCAGAGCTTATCCGCACCCTAACGGGTAAAGATGGAATGCCATCCACATGGGATGGCATCATGACAGCAGCCAAACGCTATGCGGAAACGGAGAAGCAACTGGGTAGAGACCTTCCGCAGAACACAAACCTTTACACCCAGAGGACGAGAGAGGACAACGTCCTCACCGCCCGATTGAACAAAAAACGGAAGCAAGGCATTTGGCAGTCAAGGGTAAACTTTGACACCTCATCCGGCTTACAGCACCGATTGGGTGAAAGGGATAATGTAAAGCCGCACCGGAACTCCAGATGGACGCCACTTACCAAAAGCGTCACTGACATATTTGCTACTGAGGAGCTCCCATGGCCAAAGCCTCCAGTAATCCGGCATCGTCACGATGCTGATCGGAGCAAGTACTGTGACTATCACAGAACAAAAGGCCACAACACTGAAGAATGCATAGACGTAAAAGACATGGTCGAAACATTCGTCAGAGATGGGACGCTCGCGCACCTCGTGGCGAAATAAAAGCTAGGCAGGCGAGTGCGTATAGAACCCCAGCTGGGGAAAACACGAACCAATTCCAGCTTCAAAATCGAGACTACATGCTGCGTAAAGAACGAGATCCCGAACCAGGTGCGTATCGGCTCGATGGCACTCCCATCCCAACATGGAAGGGAGTTCAATTACACAGTTTGCATGTAATCAATTCCAATTTGTAAAGAGAAGGCCAAGAGCCACTTCTAATGGAAATGATTCTCTTTAAGAATATCGAAGCTGATGATTTTACATTTATACTTTTCTGGACACTAATATGCCGGTTTTCACCGCATAATTACGTGAAGTCATTGCATGGGAAGGCGGTCC
>NW_027491314.1:0-77349 GCF_021521415.1 Bidens hawaiensis
TAATTAAATAATATTTTTTTTTTTTTTTTTTATTTTTAAAAAAAAAAAAAAAAAAAAAAATACAACACCCTTGTTAAACTCTAGACATACACGTGTTGCGCGCAGATTTACTGTGATTATCTATGATTATCTATTAAACTTGATTTCTCACCAACACGCAAGTGTTTGACGTTTATTTTAACACATGTTCAGGTTTGCAGTAGCTGTTTTGGAGCTTGTGGACACGTAGGACGTTTTTACTTTTGGACCTAGAATTAAAATGTATCAAGACAAGTTAATGTTGTTTGAATGTTATAATTTATAATATATTGATTTATGTTTGATTTATGTTCTTTATTTTCCCCGCTGCGTTTGCGCGATAAAATGTGTATTAATAAATATTGACACCAATAGTGTCGCGAGTAATGAAGCAATATGTGGCGCCCCGATGTATAATCCGCCTTTGGTCGGGGGTGTTACAATATTGAAGACCCTAGCCTTAACCTTTGGCTTGTCTTCCAACTTAACTCTAGAAGAGTTTCCCCGCTCAGAACCTCCCACCTTATCTTCAGTACACCGAGATGCCAAATGCCCAGACCCCTCACATCGGTAACAAGTCAACGTCGGACACTCATAGTGGAAGTGTCCAGTTTCGCACATCGGAAACAAGCGATAGACACAGACCTACATTCTCCAGTATGTGGTTTCCCACACTTCTTGCGTCTTTCGTCATACGTATCCCCCCTAAAATTAGCCGTTTCAGCCCTCGTTTTCTTTCCTGCCGACACAGAATCATTGCCCCCATACCGTTTGCCATTGGAGTTAGGGTTCGGCTTCCAATCCTTTTTAGGTTCAGTCGGGCTCACCATTTCTCTCTGATCATACAAGGTGCCTGCCAGAGTAACCACTGAATGGAAAGAGCCCATGTCCGTGGTCACCACACCCCTCCGAATATGCACCGGAAGACCCTTCACATACTTCTTAATCCTCTTAGCTTCAGGAGTAACCAGATCGGGACATAAACGAGCCATTTGATTAAATTTTGTAGTATTGAGAGAGCTTGTAACGATTTAGATCTTGTGATTACAACGACACTTATGTTGATTAGGTATACGATTATGTTCGTGATACGTTAGTGTATGTAATGTGTGTGTTGAGAGAACAAATTTGGCAGAGTAACGAGAGGATTCACAGAATAATCATAACTCTTACATTAGTCAATATATTACAGGGTATATATAGGGGATGACTACATTCATTAAGTTAACACTTAACGAATGTGTCATTCGTTACATTAACATATACGAATGAACACTTCATTCGTTAATACACTTAAAACATAACGACTAGCCCTCATTCGTTATCTCATTCGTTAATCAAGGTTAACGAATGAGCTTACATTTAATACGAATGTGTTTCATTCGTTACAAGGTAACGAATGTAACTTACAATTAGAGCGAATGGCCTTTTAACCATATTTACATTATAACCCTATACTTTAATCTATTACATTAATAATCCTGATAAAGATCGAGACGTACAAAACATGTATCAACAAACTCCCCTCGTCTCGAGCTCTTTATCATTTATCTCTGGAACATCTTGGTCTTCCAGTCAACGCAGCTATGAATCTTGTATGCATAACAGACTCTAAAAACCTTCTGAAACTGCATAGCAAGCTCATAATCTCTTACATTAGCAAATCTGATCTGATAAGTTAGCTAGCCACATCGGATCAATTACACGTATTGTCTTTGTGTTTGAACCGTGACCATATACTATTACCGCCTCACCTGTAATGTTGTCGTAGTACCAATAATTGAACAAGGTGAATAGACTCTGAGGAAATATCTTCATAGGAACCCTCTTCATAGTCTTCGGCGGCTTTACTTGTAATTAACTCTCTCCAGCCAGTGCGAGTATCAATCTCATCGATGTACTTATGAGTAGGCACCTGAGGCTTGAAGAAATTGAAACCAAATCGGGTTTCATGCAATAACTGTTTATAAAACCAACTAGCCCATTTATCGTCCCCACGATTCACAAACGTTCGATTGGCTAGGGTTCTCACATCTCATCTGGGCATAGATAAGATATCGTGTGGGTGTTTGAAATAATAAATACCATGCTCCCACTTCACGATATATACCTTAAGATCAAAATCGTACTGCCATGCCACCAAGTCTCCTTTCACTTCTTTTGCAGGCTTGTACTTCTTCATTTGGTATGCTGATGCTCGAGCTTTCTCAATTTTAACTTCTTCACGTTCATGATATCTGAAAGTCTCGATCATCTTGTTCATCTTTTCAACATTGTGTTCAAACATACCATCCAAAGCACGTTTCCGCTTTTTATCAGTAGTTGACACACGACTTGATTCAGCAGCTTTAAACTTATCTTTTTCTTCTTGTAAACGGCGTTCTGCTACATCAAAATGTTCAGTCGTGAAGAATGGAATACCGAGTCATTGTTGTTATCTGTGTAGAACTCAGGATATTCTTCAGTAGTAACGTCTTCTACTTCTTCAAAATCAGGCACATTCCCATGAGGAATGCCTGTATTAGCACTTTATTCAATCTCCACATCCACATTTACACTTTTACCCAATTCCTCAACCTCATCTTCATTTAGATCCAGAAGCAAGGCAATTTGTTCTTTCGTTAATGAATGATCAACAAATTCACCTTCTTCGATCTCATCAGCATTCACCATACTGTATACCACCCCATCCATACCAACAAATAAAATCATATTAGCCTGAATAACATCAATTGGTTTGGCTCTTGTGTGGTCTTTGTATGGTACTATCTGCATCTAACTAGCTTCAGCTTCACCACCAACACTAGAATCAGTCTTACCACCAGCCGACGGAGTAGAACTACCACCCGGTTGCTGATCAACTCCACCACCTGCTCCATCCTTATCGTCTTCGTTATTCTTCAACTTTTTTAATTCATCTTCTTTACATGTTAATTGAAGAATAATCTCATCCTGTTTATCTAACCTCTCCCCCTGAGCAGCAACGAGGGCTCGAAGTTCCCTATTTTCACGTTGAGCAAATTGAAGATGCCTCAGCAAATTCCGTTGCGCTAGCTCATTAGCAGCTCTATCTGCTTACATTTGAGTCTGCTGTAAATGCAACAGATTCATCATATGAAACCACCGGCTGCATTGGGCCCTGAGGTCGACTGAATGACATAAAAGAATACTCAGGCCTTGGCAACGGTGTTGGAGTTACAGGAGTAACAGGTGTAGTTGGCTGTGGTGTATGCATTCGTGCCAAAACAGTTTGCAGAACATCTCCAAAATACAGATCCGACCTCACAGTTGTATCCAATGTTAACGTTGGAGGCATCAAAGATGTAGGCATAAGCACTGGTGTTGGATAACGAGGAAACTCAGACATTGTTGCAGGAGTAGGAGATTGTAACGCCCGTCAATTCCAGTTTCAGGAATTAAACCTTGTAGAGTATGTATAATTCCCGGGATTTATCCGACGCTTATCGGAATCCTTTACGTCATCCCGGTACGTCTAATATCTTAACATTTCTTCCAATTTGCATCATTATTAAATTCCGGGGGCTAGAATGAAAATGTTTTATAATATAACACTAAACAAAAAAAACCCTAAACCCTATTTCAGCAGCCGATCGCAGCTAAACCCCCCCTTGCTCGTTTTTCTTCTGCCCCGCCAAGTTTCAGCCGTGAAAACTTCAATTCAAGGTCGGTTTTATGATTCCCCATGTCTTTTACATCTTAATTGATCATATTAACGCGCATATTGGTCGCTAAGATTGAGTTTTGATGATAACAGTTTGCTGACAGATTCGTATACGTTTATTGTAGGGGCTGTAACGCAATGTTAATCCGTTTTTTTTGATCAATTATTCTTTCCATGATGTTCTACTTTGAGACTAGTTTCTATAAAGGTATAATACGTAATTTTTGGACGAGATTTGAATGGTTTTTATGAATTTATAAAATCGAGTGTCAAAGCTGATGTGGGATGACGGATTCTGGTCTGTCTTCCCGACGACATAACCTTTTTTCGACAGGTCCAAATTAGTTGATTCCACTTCTGGAAGTTACTATTTTGAGTTAGGAACCAAACCCAATTGAAATCGTTTAATTTGGTTTGGTAATGAATTTTTTAAAAATAAAACCATTTTGTTGCGCACTGAAATAGCTGCACGTACCTTGCTGTGTTGGAGGAATTTTTAAAACTTTTGTGTCCAATAGAAAAATATAATAAAAATATTTTTATAAACCTAAGACATTTATTAAAGTCTGATAAAAATTTAATAATTTATTTCAAAGATTATCCTATGTAATTAAATGCATTTTCGCATGCTAAAATCTACACGTTTTACTCGTTATTAATCGATAAGTTCGTTTTAGGCTTAACCGGTGGATTTGGTTAGTTGAAAGGTTTTTGGGGCTGAGGTAAAGTAATTGGGTATGGGTTGGGACTTGGGCCAAGTTGTTGGGCCTTGGGCCAAAGTGTTGGGCTTGAACGGCCCATTAGGCAAGAGTGTTCTTACGGTCTAGTTTAGTAACGCGTTGTGTACTATTTACAGGCCCTTACTTGTGAGTGTGCACTTAGGGGTTTCCTAGCTCGTTGTAGGTGTTCGATTGATTTCAGGTGAGTTCATGATGCCCCCTTTTAACTCTTTTAACTTTTGGGCTAGCATGCACACCTAAGTGTTTTCCTACTGGATTAAATGTTTTAAACGATTTTATATAGGCTTGCTAGAATAGGGTAGGCCTTGGAATGTTAACATATATACATATATATAAATTATTGTTTGGCCTCTATTTGGCGAATGTTGTAGTCATTTCTACAACTGAATGTTGCGTATGCCTACTTTGTGTTTGTATGCGCTGAATGTTACGTGTTTGGGTTGTACGTTTTCTCGGCCCTGAATGTTATAGCCAATATTTGGCGAATGTTGTAGTCGTCTCGACTACTGAATGTTGCGTATGCCTACTTTGCATTTGCATGCGTTGAATGTTACGTGTTTGGGTTGTACGTTTTCTCGGCCCTGAATATTATTATTGAATGTTATATATATATATATTGATATATATAGGAATGCACGTATAGAGATGCTCATACGTAAGGATGACTATTTATTGAATGTGGTGACCTAACCGATGTATTTCCGTTTACCGTTTTAAAACTGTTTGAATGATTATTAAGACTTTTATTATTTATTTAAAACTTGAACTCACTCAGCTTAAGCTGACTTTGTGTGCATGTTAGTGTGAGTTTCAGGTTAGGAAGAGGATGCCTTATCGCTTGGACGTGCACGAAGCTACTTGGACGGTGAAGGGCATACGGGAACCGAAGTTTTACTATTAAACATTTATTATTAAAAGTTTTTATTTAAAGATAATTATGTTGATTTTGGGCAAAATTCCCGGGTTTTGGGAACTCATTTACTTATTTACGTTTTTCGCTAAATTATACTCTGTGATGCTTATTTTAATGAAAAGAATTGTTTTTAAGTTTAATTATTTTTACGAGCATTTTGAATGATTCCCAACTATGGGGTTCCCGGGGTTCGGGGCCTTACAGAGATCGTTGAATTTGTGGAACTGGAGAAGCAGTAGAATGAATAATCGGAGTAGAAACAGTAGTAAAAGGCACAAACGGTTGACTTGGTGTAAGGCCCCGAACCCCGGGAACCCCACAGTTGGTATTCATCCGAAACACTTAAGAAAATAATTAAACTTGAAAACGGTTTCTTCCATTAAAACAAACATCTTAGAGTATAATTCAGCGGAAAACATAAATAATAAAATAAGTTCCCTAAACCCGGGAATTTTGCCCAAAATCAACATAATTATCTTTAAATAAAAACTTTTAATAATAAATGTTTAATAGTAAAACTTCGGTTCCCGTATGCCCTTCACCGTCCAAGTAGCTTCGTGCACGTCCAAGCGATAAGGCATCCTCTTCCTAACCTGAAACTCACACTAACATGCACACAAAGTCAGCTTGAGCTGAGTGAGTTCAAGTTTTAAGTAAATAACATCTGTAGTAATAGTTAAGATAATCAAACCAAAAGTTTTAAAAAGTAAAAGGGGTACATCCATCAAATCCTCATTACCGAGAACTAAACATCCTCATACATACATATACAAAATGTATATGTAAACATCCTTTCAATTACATCTCTATATATATCACAGTATATATATATAACATCCACGTATAACATCAGGGTCGAGCAAACGTACAACCCAAACACGTAACATCAGTGCATGCAAACACAAAGTAGGCATACACAACATTAGTAGTCGAAACGACTACAACATCGCCAGATATAGGCCAAGCAATAATGTATATACATATATATATATACATTTAACATCCCAAGGCCTACCATATGCTAGCAAGCCTATATAAATCGTTTAAAACATTTTATCCAGTAGGAAAACACTTAGGTGTGCATGCTAGCCCAAAAGTTAAAAGAGTTAAAAAGGGGCATCATGAACTCACCTGAAATCAATCGAACACCTGCAACGAGCTAGGAAATTCCTAAGTGCACGATCACAAGCAAGGGCCTGTAAATTATACACAACACGTTACTAGACTAGACCGTAAGAACACTCTTGCCTAATGGGCAGTTCAAGCCCAACACTTGGCCCAAGGCCCAACAACTTGGCCCAAGGCCCAATACTTGGCCCAAGGCCCAACAACTTGGCCCAAGGTCCAAAGATAGTCAAATCGGGTCGAATGCGCGTGCAATAAACCTTAAAACCATTTATTAACGAATTAGTCCCGAATGGACCAAATTCCATTTTAAATCTTTTCATTCATCAAGATTATGGCACCCGAGTTGATAGGGTTGACGGTTCCTTTTTACAACTCTTACTTTAACGTTTGAACGAAAATTCGCGCACCGCCGACTCGATTGACGAAACACTAACCCCAACAGCCCCGAGCATCAAAAAAATAATTTTTCCACAGCCCTTAAACCCCCCTAGGGCTGTAAAAATAGATTCGGTCGGTCACCCGATCAATTAACGCATCAAACTCAACAATTTGCAATTCTACACCTGATAAACCCTAGTTTTCGAACTAAAATCGATTGACCGACCTAAACACCTCCATTGGCCATGAAATTATAATACCTAGTGGGATATTGATGCAAAAACCTCACTCGAAACAGCCCCGGAAAAGCTCAATTGGGCAGCCACCCGGTTAGCCTATAACACGACGTTTTTCGATCAATACGCCCAATATAAGGATCAATTAACGTGTAAAAGACTTGGGGAATCGTAGGACATACCTTGAATTGAAGTTCTAAGGCTTAGAATTGGCTGAAAAAAAAAAGAAATTCGTGGTCTTGGGTCTCCTTCTACCTGCCGATCGCAGCTATGGGGGGGGGGGGGGCTAGGGTTAGTTTATGTTATAACATAATATTTTACACTCTAGTCCCTCCAGATTGGAGTGTAAGGCAAAATGGAAGGAAAAGTTAGGTTCTTTAACGTACCGGGATGACGTAAAGGCTTCCAAGAAACGTCGGTTAAGTCCCGAGAGTTATACATACTCTACAATCCTTAATTCTTAAAACCGGAATTAACAGGCGTTACACTTGGTATCTCAATACCCGAACCTCGTCGAACACGTTGCTTCTTCGGCTGCTCACCCTTCTCAACCATTGGTTCTTTACCCTTACGTTTTAGCTGTTGCTCATAAGTTAGTTCGGCTTGTGGTCTTGGACCACCATCACCACCATCATCTCCACCATCACCACCTTCACGTTCTGAATCTGAATCGTCATGAGTCCAACGATCATTAGGTGGCTCGACATAATCAATATTTGCCAGATGACCAATCAAACGCTTAAACTTTGGTCGATCTGCCATGCTTTGACCTCTATACGATCTCAAACATCGCATCGTGTATTCAGTCATATGATCGAGCTTCATCACGTCTGCTTGATCTTTTTCCAAGTCAGGCACCAGATCATTTATCATCATTTGTAAAAATCTTGGATACATTAAGAACTTATGTCTGCTGGTGATGTTTTCCTTCAAATGATAATAAACCAATTCGGAGAAATTGAATGGTTTATTAAGAACAAGGGCAACAAACGCAGATTGAAGCATCACCCGACACTCGTCAAATCCACCCTTACGTCCACCAAGGCAATGAATCAATATGTGAAGCAAATACTTGTATTGTTCACACAAGTTCGCTTTATTATACATAGATTTGCCCAAATCACCATTATACTTTACACGCCCAAATAACCCTATGATCAATGCTCTATCGTACTCGCATCTTTCATCAATTGTGTCATTAAATCCCAGTGAGTCTCGAAAAACACCAACATCAATCACTACCCGCTTATTCTGAATAACAGCTTCTATTTGATTTTCTGCCTCATTAAATCTAGCAGTATTCCAGAATGCTCGTATAATCTTCTGATAAACAACAGTACGGGTAGAAATGGCCTTATAGATTCTCGAACGTGATAGAAAGCTAATCATACCCCCCGAATATCGGAGAGTCTTCAAAGTTCGGCTCCAGAAAGGCACAGATATTATGGCTTTTGTTCCATGAAAGTATTACAGGATTCGGAATATTTTCGCCTGCCATTTCCTAACAACACCGATGAAATCCCGTGAATCTTGTATCATTGTAATCGTTAATACCTATAGAATGCAAATATGTTAATCAATACAGGTAATAATTAAGCAAAGGATTCTGGGAAAAATTGGCAATACTTCGTTTTAGAATAGCAATGGAATAGGAACAGACGAATGAAGGTTATTCGTTTAATATTTGGATTATAAACCCAATAATTTCACGCGAATCAAGGTCATTCGTTCAAAATTTGAACTAACGAATGGCCTCATTCGTTAATTTTTTATCCTGATTCGTTAATTCTTGAAACGAATAGGACTCTCATTCGTTAAATGTTTTAACGAATCTTACATTACCTTATCGTATTCGTTAACATTTTAACGAATAAAAGGAGTCATTCGTTAATTCTTTAACGAATGATACATTATACATTCCATTCGTTAAATGTTTAAATGAATGGCCTCCATTCGTTATGCACAACGGAAGCGAATGTCTTTATAACGAATGAGAAACTTCATTCATTATGATTAAATAACGAATGGCTTTACATTCGTTAAACATGTTAATGAATCACCAAATCATCCTTAACGAATGAGAAACAAATTCTTATTAAGTAATTAAATAATCATTAAAACCAACTAGGGTTTTAAATGAATTAAATAATCAATTAAATCCAATTTAGGATTTAATTGCATACATTAAAAATTCCCAATCAAACAAGAATCGGTAATGTTTAACGTAAATGGATTTTTAAGTTAAAATATCAATTGATACCAATTGATAATACTTTAAGCACGATTAAATTAAAACTTTTTGGGGTTCTTTTTCCTTTTCCTTTGAATTATTCGCCAGCTTGGTAAATCTAAACTAAAACAGAAATGAAAAAGAAAGTAAAAATCTTTTTGGGTTTTCGAAAATTTTCAATTAACAAATAAGAGAAAGAAAAATAAACGAACTAAACTATTAAAGCAATACATGTTTTTGTGAGTTGAACAGGGAATCATATTGACCATATTTTCCGTCCATCACAGTTTTATTTTCAGTTTTTATTATGACTTGTGTTAAGTTGATTATTGGTATTGTTGTCTACTTAAATCTTCAAACAAATTTTTCAGAACTTTCAGTGATATGATTAATTTGTTCATTTAAGCACAAATTACAACCATATTCAGTTCTAGTCTTGACTCAAGCTTAATTTGATTTTATCCAAATTACCCCAACTTGACTTAAACCTTAGAACCATTTTGATGAAAAAAAATGATT
The DNA here is from genome assembly GCF_021521415.1 of Bidens hawaiensis. Taxonomy (NCBI): domain Eukaryota; kingdom Viridiplantae; phylum Streptophyta; class Magnoliopsida; order Asterales; family Asteraceae; genus Bidens; species Bidens hawaiensis. Next base: position 9,845 of record NW_027491314.1, read on the forward strand.
TTTAAGTAATCATAATCCGTAATCCCCACTACTAGATATACCCCGTTATCAAGAAATACCCTAACTTCCGTTCCCATGGATGAGTATGCATGATTTCATCTGTCAGTTTGCAGACATTGTGTCCCTTGTGGTCTGTTTCTTATTGGTATTGAGACACAAGCAAGGGGACAATGTATGACTCACAGCGTGGTTTGATCAAGTCTGTAATTCATTTTTGTACACAAAGTACTTTTTGCGATCAAGTTTAGAGACTTAAGCAGTTACACTGCGGGTTCGCTTTTATAAGCATTTTTAATATTCATCAAAATGAATACCAGATGTAAAACCGCATAAAGACCCAATGAAATCCGGAATATTAAGGCATCCCATCAATACAGGATTTAAGGTAACGAGACCATACATCGTTAAAGCGTTAACCACCAATTAGATACTTTTGCTTAAAAATTGGTTTTCAAACTGATTAAAAGGCTTGAGTATGACCGAATTATTACATTTCTGCCATCATCATCATCACGACTTTTATAGAACTAATATCCCTTCTTTTCATCAGATTTATGTTTATATCACTTACTAGTCCATACTCGTTTGTCAAAAGACCTACCAGTACATCAATGCAATTAAGCACACAGTCTTTTATTATTTACTTTTTACTAGACTTAGGATCAAATGACCAATATACTATCATTTTCCTTTTTTGCTTCTAAACTCATTTCGAGGAGCATTTTTCAATGTTTTTGGATTTTTTTTAATATTTGAATGTTTTTGGAGTTTTTAATTTTCTCTATACAAACGAAAACACAATATTTTTGTAATTTTCTATTTTCTCCCCCTAAAAACAACAAAAATTGAAAAAAAAAACGATTTAACCAAGCTTTTGAATTTCTTTTAAAGTTTTTAAACCATTTATACCTAGCAGATATTGAAAACATGTTTTGTCAAACGCCTTGGTATGAAGGTTAGCCTTTTGAAAATCCGTATGAATTTTATCGATTGATATTAATTTCTTTTCAAAACAATCATGTATGAAGTGATAACGGATTTCAATACGTTTAGTTTTTGAATGGTGAACCGGATTTTTGGTGATAGAGATAGCAGCAGAGTTATCAATAAAAATGGGAGTAGTAAGAAACTTCAAACCGTAATCCCGCAAGTGTAGCTGGATCCAAAGAACCTGTGAACAGCAACTCGAGGCCGCCACATACTCTGCTTCGGCTGTTGAAGCTGAGACCGTTGTCTGCTTCTTACACTGCCAGGAAACAAGCCGGTTTCCTAAGAATTGACATCCCGCTGTTGTAGATTTGAAGTTGATCTTGCATCCTCCATAGTCCGAATCAGTAAAAGCGGTGAGATCGAACTTATCGTCTTTGGGGTACCATAACCCGATGTCTGGATTTCCCCTCAGATAATGTAAGATACGCTTTACTGCTGCTAGGTGAGTCACTCGGGGACTCGATTGGTACCTAGCACACAAACAAACAGCAAACATGATATCAGGTCGAGAGGCAGTCAAATACATGAGTGAACCAATCATAGCTCGATACAGGGTTGGATCTACGGTATCCTCCAATTCATCCGGTGATAAATTGTGACCCACGGGAAGAGGAGTTGATGGAATTTTGCCGTCGGATATCTTGAATTGGCTCAAAACATCGTTCACATATTTTGTCTGATGGATAAAGATCTCGGTGTCAGATTGGTGAACTTACAAACCCAGAAAGAAACTCATCTCTCCCATCGAACTCATCTCAAACTTTATCTGCATCGTCTTCTCAAAGTCTTTACATAAGCTGTCATTTGTCGAATCGAAAATAATATCGTCCACGTAGATTTGGACGAGTAGCAAATCATCACCCACGTTCTTGTAGAATAATGTACAATCCACAGTTCCCCTCTTGAACCCACTTTCAATCATATGGTCAGCCAACGTGCTGTACCAGGCTCTCGAAGCCTGATGTAAACCATAAAGAGCCTTGTTTAATCGATAAACACGATCGGGAAATTCTGGATCCTCGAAACCAGGAGGCTTCTTGACGTACACTTCTTCATGAATAGCTCCATTCAAGAACGCCGATTTCAGATCCATTTGATAAACCTTAAAATTTTTTTAGGCTGCATAGGCAAGAAAAATTCATATAGCTTCCAATCGTGCCACCGGAGCATACACTTCAGTGTAATCTATACCTTCTTGTTGATTATATCCAAGTATGACCAATCATGCCTTGTTTCTCACAATTACCCCGCGGTCGTCCTTTTTGCACTTAAAGACCCATTTAGTAGGAATCGCCTTCTTTACGCGATCGGATTTTTCTATTAAGTCCCATACACCCAGTCGTACAAACTGTTGCAGCTCCTCCTGCTTAGCTTCAACCCAAGATGGTTCCTTGAGTGCCATTGCGACACTTGTTGGCTCTATCTCTGATAGGAAGCAGGTGTATTGTGCGATACTGAGAATACCCGAAGAGTGCAAATCCGCATAAGCACAAACTATCGAATCCTTGGTAGGAGATACATCATAATCAACCTGATCATCACATACATTAGCTAATTGGTGTCTTGTACGAACCCCGTCGTTCACATCACCAATTATTTGATCCTGTGGATGCTGTGAATGAATCCTTAAAGTAGGATTTGTAGGAATAGATACGTTATCAACCAAATTGGTGATATTTTCCTCCACTGAGTCTAAGGAAACATTTGGTGAATCATCACTGATTAGAATCGGCTCATTAGTCTCTTGAGCTTCATCTTCCATTACAGATGATGTATCCACATAATCAGCATCATCGGAAGATTCAGAAACATCATTCGATGTTTCTGATACATTAGGAGAGTCATTTACATTAACCGAGGAAAACCTTGGATTCGGAAGACACTGATCCTCCAAATACGATCTAATGAGATCTTCAGGTACTTCATCAACTGTTGATGTAAACGAATTAAATAATCGATCGTAATCAAACATCCAATCGGGCCCTGTACCAATTGGTGGAGTAGTATAACTTTGACAATCAACGTGATACCATTCTTCCACACAACCTGAAGAAATATTGAAAATCCGCTTCTTCGGAGAGTTATATCCCAAGAAAAAACCCTCAAAAGCTTTCTCATCGAATTTTTCAGCATCTTTCCTCAAAACAGTACATGGACACCCGAATGGCTTCAAATACCTTAAGTTCGGCTTACGATTATTCAGAAGCTCGTAACTCGTCTTCTTGAGCTTCTTTACAATTAGTACGCGATTCAGTGTGTAACATGCAGTATTCACAGCTTCTGTAACATTTCGGTTTTTCGTTTCACGTTTGTACCCGACCCGATTCGTAGTCGGTTAAAATTAATAATAAAAAAAAATTCTTCTATTTAATTATTTCTTTTATATTTATTTAAACTATCTAAGAATTGCCAAATCAACCCCTAAACTAAACAATTCACCATTGTTGCACCCACCACAAAAGATGAAGGACCAATCTGCAATTGTATTCAAATTATAAAAATAAAATATTCTTTCCCTTCTTCCTCTCTAACCCACGGTCCACCTTTCTCGAACCTCAATTCTCGGGCATATTATTACAAATTGATCTTGTCAAATCTTCCTTGATCAGAAGCAAGTCTCACCGACACTTTAAACTTGGAAAAACGAATCAAATGATAGCGAATTTTGCGTATGAGACCGCGGCTGATTTGGGCATGATAACACTATAAATACACGCTTATAATTCAATTAAACGTGCACACACCTTTCTCTCAATATCACGACACAAAACCCTAACCTAATTGCATCAAATGAAGCCGCCAAGAACCTGTTTGATCTCAAGCTCAGCCGCGACCTGTTTGGTGTTTGTTAACCCTCATCCCGCAAACATAAACGGTATTTGAAGCATGCTTATAATTCGTTTTGATCCATTAACAATAACCCTAACTTAATTTAAACAAACAACAAACGAATCAACGGATTCAAGAGCTAGGGTTTATGTAAATGGATATGAACCACTGAACTGGTTTATTTATTTAAATGTTTTCATGATGTTAACAAATAAACTGTCTGGTCTGGTGGTCTGTGTTGTTGTGTTAAGCGCCTAAAATGGCCTGGGGCGCGGGTTCGAGCCTCCCAGACCCGGTTTTGTATATATATATATATATATATTTTAATTCATTTTTTATCATATTATGTTAATATATTACATAGTAAACATTATTTAATGAAACCGAACCTCGAAGGTGTTATTTTGGCCATGGCTTTGCGTCATACACACATAAACATATATATATATATATATATATATATATATATATATATATATATATATATATATATATATATATAAAACAAATATTATTTTGTTCATTTATTTGTTCATATTTAGTTATTCATTTATTTATTTACATACGCATAAACATGCAATACTACAAAACAAATATTGTTTTATTTGTTTATTCATATCTATTTAATTATTTATTTATTCGTAGTACTAAACCGATCTAGTTTAAAAGTCCGAATAAATTCTCCCTTGATTATATATATATATATATATATATATATATATATATATATATATATATATATATATATTTGTTATATGATTTGAATTCCAATAAACTTATATATGTATGCGTCGTATATTAAAACGAACTGAACTAATAACGGCCTAAGCATTTTTCGTTTAACTTTTCCATTAATACATATATTATAATGCATACATTATTAAAATGTTTAACAATATTAAGTATATATATATAATGTTATGAAAGTTATTGAAAATATAAAAATGGATAAAATATATATCGTTTATCAAATAATAGTATAAACACAAATACTACAAATAATAATAATAATAATAAGGATAATAATAAGGATAATAATAGTACTAATAATAATCTTAAGTATAATAACAATAAATAAGACATCTAAACCCTCAACGACACTCATTTATCAAACCGATTAAATTGCAATAATGGTTAATAATATCTCATCGAATCTCAAATCGTTATTGGTTCTTTTCCTCATTTATTAATATTATTGATAAACAATTAGGACATCCTTGTTGAAGTATCTCGAAGGCTTCAACGTGTTCATCCTCATTTCTTTTTATTATTATCTCATCGTCACCAATCCACTCACTAAAAGGTAAGTAACTCACATCCCCCTTTTTACCGCTTTATATTTTGGGGGCGTTATGCGTTAAACCATTTTCACTACAATTCCACTATTTGCGTATTATGATATTGCTCAATTAGTTATACGTGCGAATGTGACTATGTGTTTAATTTATGTATTGGTGGTTGGTATCTCATCCTCATCCTCATTAGTATGATCATACGCCGTCGAAGTAGCTCGTTATCCATGGGATTCGAGTGAAAAGGAAACTTTTATATTGTTGTTATGCTAGTTGTAGTATTTCATATTATCGCAAGGATTGTCATTTTTATATTATATGTATCCAAAAAACGTGATTACTTGCTCAACTTTATGTTGACAAACTATGTATTTTCCCGCATGGCGCAGGTAGTTATATTGGATGAAGAATCAAAGGATTAAAGAGTAGTTGGACCTTAGGATGCATGATGAATAATTAAAGACTATTTATTTATTTTTTATTTAATTGTTATGTTTATTTTTATGAGACAATGTTTGTGCCTTTGTGTACTCGAATAATATGAATTTAATAATTTAGATATTGACATGTGGATTTATTTTAGTGTCTTTTGAGCTATGATACAATTATGTCGCGCCCCGGCATATTCCGCCGTAGGTTGGGGTGTGACAGCTTCGTTCCAGAATTGAACAGGTAGCTTTGAATCAGCGAGCATTGTACGTGCAGCTTCAATCAGCGTACGATTCCTTCTTTCAGATACACCGTACTGGTGAGGAACATAAGGTGCACTGAATTCTCGATGAATTCCTTTCTGAATACAGAAGAAATCCAATACATTATTCCTGAATTCAGTTCCGTTGTCACTACGAATTCGTCTCACTTTCAGTTGTAAAGTGATTCGATCTTCGTGATAAGATTCTGAATTAAAACACGAGTTTGATCCTTCGATCCCATAAATAGTACCCATGAGTAACGTGAGAAATCTTCCGTCACTACTAAACAGTAAAAATCTCCAGCAATACTGGCACGGTTCACTAGACCAAAAAGATCCATATGAAGTCGTTCCAGAGGAGTAACAATCGTGTTTAATGACTTGCTCGGATGTGATTTCTCCTTTTGTTTCCCCTTCTTGCACACGACGCAATGATCATTGAACTTGAAATTCTTGAGGGACACACCATCCACTAAATCGTTTGACATAAGAAAATTCATCTTTCGTAAGTGAATGTGTCCCATGCGTCTATGCCAAAGAATAGAATCTTTTTCAGTCGCTTTGGACACGACGCAAGTAGCTGAGGGTGAAACTGGTACATCATAACTCATGTCAAGTACATAAATATCATTTGATCGAGGTGATCGCATGACAACCATGTCTTCAGGAATCGTGTATCCCGGTTGAAGGACATATAACACATTCCTTGTCGGTGAAAATAGTGGTAAATTTCTTATCACAAATCTGCGACACGCTTAACAGATTATGATCCACCTTTTCACAATAATTAACCTTTTCAAACGTCACTTTCCTGTTTGAAACTTCTCCCTCTTTCGTAATCATTCCTCCTTGGTTACCAGCAAACGCAACATATCCTCCTTGAATATCTTTGATGTTATTCAGAAGTTCCAGGTTGCCGGTGATATGCCGAGAACATCCACTATCCAATATCCATTTGTGATTAGACACGGACCTAGATGTACTCTGCACAAACAAGTAAAATGATTAGTTCAAAAAGGCAGCCCAAGCCTCAGTCTTGGGCTCTCCCTTTGATACTTTCGAAAAACATGATAATTTCACACTTGTGTTCGGTACTTGGGAATAAGTGATAGGTTTCTTGTTTTTCTTCTTTAAATATCCATCACGTATTCTTCCCGAATCAGTGTTGGAACAAATAGGTTGAGCGCGGTCAACACATTTGTTCGTTACATTAACTGAATCAACCCGAACAACTTTTCTCGGATTAATATTCGAATACATTATCACACACTCATCGACTTGATTTTCTTTTAAGTTTGGTAATGAATTAGTCTTTCGAGGTGATGAGTCTTTGATATCCTCAATCTTTGCTTTGCACTTTTTGGAAACATGACCCAGTTCACCACATTTGAAACATAACCGAGAGTCCAAATTGTTTTGTGGTAAAGCACAAGTAGTTTTTGATAGCAAAGATTTATGAATATCATCTTTGGGTTTGTTAATTGTGACGTTCTTCGGTGTTTCATGTTTTAAACCCTTTTTCTTCTTATAGAATTCAAGATTTGTTAAATTCGAAGAATTTTCCAAACCTGATGATTTTATAAATGTGATAGGTTTAAAGACATTAGTGTTTGGTTTTTCTTGAACATTAACATTTTTTGATTGATAAAATTTTTGTTCAAGTTCAGTCACATTTGAAGTGTCATCCTGAAATACACTTTCAATCATTTCAGCTTTAAGAAGATTCAAATGAACTTCTTTGTCAGAAAACACTTTTGATAGACCTTTTAACTTAAAAACTTTTCCACTTGAGGATTTCAGTTGAGGATTAATGAATCTCATCAGCTCCTCATCAGACACCAACAGCTTGTCTGTTTGAGATACATTAGATCTTTCCTTAGGAGTTACTTTAGGAGTCTCCTTAGAAACGTTTCAAGTTTGGCTTTTAATACAGCACATTCAGCACAATCATTCACTTTTGATGAATGTTCGGATACATTAGTTTTAGGTTTGAAACATACCTCATCAATCTTAGCCATACAGGCATAAGATTCAGCTTTAACAGAGATTGATTCGGTTTGAGAAGACAGGTTTTGATCAGTGTCAATCTCAGAGTTAGACGAATCACTTTCCTCCGATACATTATCACTGCTAGCATCTTCGATTTTCTCTACTGGTTCAACAATAGCCACATTTTCTTGATTTCCCAACAAACATTGAGACCAATCAACAACTTCATTGACCACTAGAGCATAAGTAGCAGGAGATTTATCTTGATCACCAGATGCAGTTGACTTACTCTTATCCCCACCAGATGAATTCTTTCCTGAAGAACGTTCAGAATTGCGTGTGCCAGAATAGTCTTTTCTTGGCTTATCACATTCTTTGGCAAAATGGCCAAACTCCCGTAATTATAACATTTTACCTTCAGGTTATCAAATCCGACCCTTTTATTCAATGTAGGAAGATCTTTTCCAGTTCGTTGCATAAACCTTTTGACTATTCGAACGATCATAGCCATGTTCCATTTTAGGTCCATTAATTCAAGATCGTCCGGGTCGATTTGGTCATAATCTTCATCTGTTAGGTCACTCGTAGCGATCTTGCTTCCAACAAGCTGTTCATAAGAAGTCATAAATGCACACACAAATGCGAACTGTTGTTCAGCTTCTTGCAGATTTACCTTAGGCAAGCTTGATGCATGAGCATTTGAGTTTGCATTCACACCACTAGCCATAAAACATACATTAGGTGAACCATTTACATTAGGAACATCTTGGGATTGAGCAAAGAACGCATTGATTGGTACTGAACTTGAAGCATGATTTGCTGGCAAAGCACCTCCATAAAGTAAAGGGTTTTGAGTTGAAGAATGCTGGTTTTGATTCTCCTTCAATGAATGTTGACATTTGATATCAAATTCCCTTTCTTCAATCTTGTTGATGAATTGCACAGCTGTAAGCTCAGTGTTTTGAAAGAAACCGTTTTCTTTTAACACAAATAAGAAACTCGAATATGAAGAAGGTGAGCATTCTTCAGAGTATCTATCTTATCTTGTTCTGTTGGCTCAAGATTAACACTAGACATCTCAACAATCAGATGACTAAATCGGTTAATCATCTCTTCCACCGTTTCGTTTTTCATCAAAATAAAATTTCTAAATTGAAATTTTACAAGAGTCTTTTTGCTTTCAAGAGTGTTTCCCAAACTTCTCGTCTTCAAAGTTGTGAACAAAGAAGCACAGATCTTGATGGTGCTATATTGATGAAAAATATGCTCTGGTAATGCCATGGTGAGAGTTGAGTATGCTTTAGTTTCACTCTCAAAATCCTTGAGAGAGCTTGTAACGATCTAGATCTTGTGATTACAACGATACTTATGTTGATTAGGTATACGATTATGTTCGTGATACGTTAGTGTGTGTAATGTGTGTGTTAAGAGAACAAATTTGGCAGAGTAACGAGAGGATTCACAGAATAATCAAAACTCTTACATTAGTCAATATATTACAGGGTATATATAGGGGATGACTACATTCGTTAAGTTAACACTTAACGAATGTGTCATTCGTTACATTAACATATACGAATGAACACTTCATTCGTTAATACACTTAAAACATAACGAATAACCCTCATTCGTTATCTCATTCGTTAATCAAGGTTAACGAATGAGCTTACATTAAAATACGAGTGTGTTACATTCGTTACAAGGTAACGAAGGTAACTTACAATTACAGTGAATGGCCTTTTAACCATATTTACATTATAACCCATATACTTTAATCTATTACATTAATAACCCTGATAAAGATCTAGATGTACAAAACATGTATCAACGAGTATACTCTCGGTGGGTGATATTTCCCGCTTCCAAGGTCAAGAAATCCTGTTCAATCTTATCCAATTCGTGCGGAGGACAAAACTGAGCGAGAATCAACTGCTTCAACTCCTCCCAAGTCATCCTCCTAATAGACTGATCACCCATCGCCTGAGCCAGATTATCCCACCAACACAACGCCCCGGAACGAAACGAGGTAGTAGCAAAAGTAACCATATCCTCCCCTTTACACTTACTGATCTTCAGTACCGTTTCCATTTCTCTCACCCACTGATGTGCTGCCGACGCATCCTTAGTACCATCGAACGTGGGAGGGTCGCACTTCTTGAATTCCCCATACGAACAACCCCGGGTAGAGACGCTAAACGCACGAACCTCTTCTTCATCTTCACTTGGCATAATCACCTCATCTTCAACCTTTGTCTCCTTACCATTTCCATCCTTATGCAAACTGTTACCAACCATTGTCTCTTCCATAGCTCTAACAACCTCAGCAACAATTTCAGGAATGGCACAATGAAGAACCTGATAAACTTCATCCGCGATGGCCGCGTGCATAGCCGGATCTAAGGCGGGGTTATCCCCCTCCTCCTGAATCGGGGTCTCTTCCTGCTGAGGAGTCAGGTTCTCTCTCTCAGTCTCGACACGTGGCCTACGACCACGACCTCTAGGACGACCACTCTTCACTGAACGGGTGTTGGCCATATCCTACTCCTACAAAGACAGAACCCCAACAAGGTCAAACACAAGTAGTATTTAGAACATGGAAAGTAAGGGTAAACTGCTAATAACGTTGATCAAGTGTTATTAATCGTTTACTTTACCCGCTCTTCCTAAGCACCCCCTACCCCTAACCATATTTGCATCCTATCTAACACTTAAACAAGTACGCACATAATAGAACCCTAATGCTTATAAAATGAATAAACAATTATAAAATTTACCTCTTGGCGTGCTGCTACTCTTAGTTGGCATTTCTAGTCCCTTCGTTTCTAGTCTGAGACCAAGCATTCAAGAATGCTCCGATCCCTCGAACCGAAATCCGGGAATCCTACAGTTGGTCATCGTACCCAAAATTTACAAAAATTTAAAACCAAAGCAATTTGTTTTATTCAAACCCGTTCAGAGTAGTAAACAGCGGAAATTAACAAGTATCAAAAACCCCAGAAAATGAGGGCATGTTCCCAAAGTTAAAATAAAATAAAATGTTTCTTTTATTGGAAGTCCTCGACTAGAAATGCCTTTAACCCTCCGAGTAGTCTCTAGTACGTCCAAACGGTAATCTCCAATTCCTCAACCTGAAAGTCAAACTAACATACACACAAAGTCAGCTTGAGCTGAGTGAGTTCAAGTTTTAAACAAGCAATATTCATTAAACAATTTAATTTCATAAGTATAAAATGTAGGAGAAAATCATAAGTGATTAAATAAATGCTTTTTCCTCGATCAAACACACGACACGGGCCTCCTCACCTCGGGTCATCCCCAAGTAATACATTTGACCTGGTCGCAGTTTAACAAAACCCAAAAATCACGCAACACGAGCCTCCTCACCCCGGGTCATCCCCAAGTAATATATTTGACTCGGTCACGGTTTAACAAACCTAAACACGTGATACGGGCCTCCTCACCCCGGGTCTTCCCCAAGTAATATATTTGACCCGACCACGGTTTAGCAGAACAGCAGGCCTCCTCATCCCAAGTCATGAGACGCGAAGTCAAGGACTCAAGTAATATATTTGACCCACCGGGACATAAACATGCAACACGGGCCTCCTCACACCGGGTCTTCCCTAAGTAATATACTTGGCCCGGCCACAGTTTACCAACACATACACATTCACGTACACACTTACAAACATCTAAATCAATTAACCAACGAAGCAATATCATCATGTATAATCCATAATTAATGGATAACCAAGAAGTTACTATTGGGCCTATTAGCATCATCAAGCCTAGACCATAACTAATATGAATAACCATAAGGTATATATGACCATAAATAAGTCTAACATATCCCGAGGCATATAATATAATTCACACATGTTTTAATAAAGGTACAACCACAAACAAGATTATGCAATACCAACCCAATAGTTTAAACGAATAAATTCGGTTAAAATCATAATAAAGTGTGAATGCTAGCCCAAAACGTAAAAATGTAAAAAGGGGCATCATGAACTCACCTGACATGAGGTAGACAATCACAACGATCTAGAGAACCCTTAAGTATTCCCACAACTCAAATGCCTGTCGGATTACGAACAATAATTACTAACGATACCGAATCGACACGTTTATCCTACGAGGCGTTCTAACATGGTTTGATCTACCTAAAGCCTAGACCTTGCCAAATTCATTTACAACAGTCCCCGGGCCTTGCATTAACCAAAACCACCCTTAGAAAAGCACGGGGACCAAGGATTCCCAATTTACTCCCGGAAGTTGCTAGATGAGACAGGTACGCGCGTTTTTGAGTTATTTATGTACTTAGCAACCAACTCAGCCCCATGTGGACCCAATTTAATAAAATCACAGCCAACAAGTCAACACGACACTATACGAGTTGGATGGGTCACTAACTCGCAAGCACAACGCACCAACTATCAAGTAAACGCGAATTCGCGTTGTACCGACCCGTTTGAGTAACCGACAACCAATTCAGCCCCAATACATAAAAAAATAATTTTCCAACAGCCCGTATATCAAACCGAAGCAACCCTAACTGAATTGGTCGTTGGTTTTTTCAAACCTTGCGTTAAACGTAACAATTTAACAATCTAGACAACCAAATACTAGCTTTCAATCTATCAATATTCGACCAATCAAATGAAAACCATAACTCACGATAATAAAGTATGTTACACTAGACATACCTAAGAAGATTATGGAGCAAGAACCTTAATCAAAACAGCCCCGAAGGTGCTCAAAAGGACAGCCACCCGGTAAAGCCTAAAACAACCGTTTTTCGACCAATAAACGAGCTATAAGGATGAATTAAGGTGAAAAAGAGTCGTAGCAATTTAGTACCGACTTGGAATTGAACTCTCGGAGGCTGGATGGTGTCTGATTGCACGCAAAATGAGAAGGGGGGTCTAGGGGTCGTCGATCGGAAATAGGTTATGGGGGGGGTTAGGGTTTAATTTTTTTTTTGATATAATAAATCATGTTACACTCTAGCCCCTTCACTTTGCTAAAGGTGGTAAATTGAATGAAAGGTTAAGTGAATTAGACTCACGAGATCGGCCAGGAGGACCTTTAAGTTTCCGGAACGAGTCTTGGTTAAAATACAAGCTTTGTTAAGCATAACCCTTTTTACGAAAATTTACCGACGTTACACCTCGGGTTAGTATGTTATTCTTCTGCGAGTTTGGTTTGTTTAGGATGTTATGCTATATTAATAGTATTTTTCAAAGGGCATTCATCCGACTAAAAACGAACTCAACTCGCTTATGTTTATTTTGGACAAAGTTCGGTTTTTTTTCTACATATAACTTTTGAAACATAAAGTACTAAAGTTCTAACCAAAGGATAATATTTTTACCATGGCGGAAACGAATCCAACATAAAGACCAAGTCTGGGTCTGACTAAAAACGAACCACTCGCTTAAACTATTTTCTTACTTTTTAGGCCGTTTAACTTTCTTGAACGGCCGAACTCATAAAATTGATTAGCAAATATCGCAACCCAAATACTGTCACACCCCAACTTAAGGCCTAGGAGTGTGACCAATAGTTGGTACCTGTTTTGTAAATGTATCAGAGTTTTGGGTTAATTTTAGCGGAAGACTTAGTGGTTTAATATAATATTAATTTATATTGAAAATTTACTTGGGAATTAAATACCCAAGTTGAAGGTTTACAAAATATTGTTATTTAATAATACAAGGATTTGTAAATCAAAAACTGAGCTATCAAGTAAGCAGACTTCTATCTCCGGGATGACTCTAATCCTTGTATCTAGTAATCATCAAACTTAGTTACCTGCAAGTGGGATTAAAATACGTCAGCTATGTTCTGGTGAATCGTTATAACTCTAAAAATAATTAGATAACAATCATAATAGAAATATAGTTTTCTTGATAAGCTCAGCAAATATATTGCTATACCTGGTATATGTAACACTGCCCTAAACACACAAGTCTCCAAGCCACGTAGCCCATACCGGAGAACTATATATGACCACTTAGCTGAAACCACGTAGCCTTTGACTGTTTAGGCTTAACGGTTATGTTTGGATCCAGACACATGTGTATTCGGTCTAAGTTGTTTTATTCTCTAATTTGTATTACATTGTTTAGAGATCACGTAATCTCTTGCAAATATTTGACTGGCTCTATAAGGAAAACAACATGTCTATCTTATAGAGTATAAATATGTTTTGACTGTTTTTAAAGGTTTAACGTATTCACCTGTACGGTCGGTGTGATTGTTAGATAAACCTCCTTGATTGTAAATGATTGTCAACCTATAACAAATAGGTTTGAATGAACACCTTGTTGGTGTGTTTTGTTTAGACTGCAGACCATAAGTCTGGTTTTAACCTTGTTTAGGTTTGTGAATGTTTAAAAATCATGATTGTATTTTGTGTGACATTTGGATATAGCATGTTTTAGCCTAATAGAGTCTATCACGTTGGTAAACTTCTCCAGGTAAGTAAACGGGTCCTGCGGTAGATTGGAATTTGTACGAATTACTTACCTTAGGCAAGAAGAGTCTACAAATGATATCTGTCACACCCCAACCTACGACGGAACATACCGGGGCGTGACATAATTTGTATCATATCTCAAAGACACTAATAATGATAATAAGTGTCTATATCTAAATTTATTTATTCTCAACAATCGTACACAAATAATTCAAATGAAAAAGAATTTAATACAACATTTAAACTTTATAAATTTTAACCTAAAGTCTAAGTCTATGTCTTCACTTCAAATAACTTCTTATAACAACCTGCATTATGCGTTAAAATAATTTGTCAACACATGTTGAGCGAGTAACCACGGTTTAGGGTAAATATAAAATAATAATAATGAGAAATAAGCAATTCCTTGCGTATGGGAATACCACCAATTAATTTTAACAAGTATAAGTATCTTTTCGATCATGCTACTAGAATACAGACATGTCTACTCGGACAAATTCGCAACCAATAAAAACATAAAATAAAAAGAAACAAATGTGCCTTTTCGAACATGCAACTAGATTTCGGACATGCCGACTCGGACGGCGTATGATCATACTATGAGGATGAGGATGAGATACCAACCAAACATAAAACAGGAAACACATAATTCATATAGCAATCAATAATCAATTGAGCAATACCACAAGCACGCAATTAATGGAATTGGTTTGAGTATAATAATATAATAATTAATTTCTAATGCGCAAAATGCCCCCAAAATAAAATAGAGAAAAAGGGGATGTGATTACTCACCTCGATAAATTAGATAGTTAGGTTGCAAGTAATGTAGTTGATGGAAAAGCGACAAACAATCTCATGAGATTATCCTAAATGTTTAAATGAGTACTAGTTAGATAAACTTGAAGTGTTCAACGAGTTCTAGAATTAGTAGAGATTTAGAGATTCTACAACCTTTTCGTTTAAACTTTACGTAGATCATTTTTAGAAAAGAACACGGAATAAAATATCGTAATCATCTATTTTTAAAAGAACCTTGATTTCCATTTATTAACTTTTAAATAATATATATATATATATATATATATATATATATATATATATATATATATATATATAGGGGTGGATTCTAGTGAAAACTCCTCTTAAAGATAAAACTTAAAAACTCCTAAAAAACTTCTAAAAAACTATTTTTAACTTTTTTTAAAAAATTTTTTGAAGTTTCTTTTTTTTCCATTATTCTTATATGTTGTTATTGATTCAAAAAAAAAAGAAAAAAAAAGAACCCTTGTCGGTAACCTCGTCGGTATAGTGCGCATGTGTAATAGTGTGCATTGCGTATATGCAAAAGCGTTTGTATTGCATATAATACAACACTATTGCACATATTTGATACACACTATTGTATATATGCAATATAAGATTAATACACACATCGAATACACATTAGTACATATGTGTAATACAACATTAACGCACATGTGCACCACATCGACTTTTATTTTATTATTATTTTTTTTCCATGTAATACAACACTACTACTCATATACAATACACAAATATTGAATATATGCAATAAAACACTATTAAACTCAAAAATACATAGTAATACACATGTGTAATACAACGGTATCGCACAGTAACACGTATGTGTATTAGAGCGGTTTTTTTTATTTTATTTTATTTTATTTTATTTTTTTATATTTTTCGAGTGAAATATAAGAAAATATAAGAATAATGGCTAAAACAGAATTTTGAAAATATTTTTTTATTTTTAGTTAAAACTAATTCTTTAGGAGTTTTTAAGTTTTCTTTTTAAAGGTGAGTTTTCTCTTGATAATCTCCCTATATATATATGTCACTAGAAGTATAACTTTTATAACAGAGTCAACTAATGATTTAATAATAATAATAATAATAATAATAATTGTAATAATAATAAAAATAAAAATTTCTTTAGTTTGTAAGTATGTTATTTATGAAAAAGAAATTATACGATAGCCTCCAGATTAATTTAATATTTAAATAATGAGAAATAAAAAAGAATAAATAATAATAATAATAAATAAAATGGAGTATATAGATCATGAAGTGAAAGAATACATAGAAACCAGTTTCATCTTCTTCTTTCAAACCTTCTGTTTGTTTATTTATTTTTCAAAAAAAAAAACACAATTCGACTACATTAGTTAATAACTAGATTAGGATGAAAATTAGGAAATTTATTCGGGAAATAAAAATGGAGAGACTGGTATACTTATTACCTTAAACTGTGTTTGAATTGAGAGTTGACGAAGGTTGGTCGGAGTTCTAACGGCGGCGGCGAAGACTAATATCGATGCCGAGGTGTTTGATTGTGCGCGGGATAGAATTCATTGACTAGGGTGTGCTTGAAAACAAGGGAATTCGTTTACTTTTATAAGGTCAAAACACGATTCATAAATTAGTAAATCCCGTAATTTTCGCCGGGTTAGTTGGAGCTAATAACGCGAAATTTAAGTCCCAAAACGCGTGCGACATTTTCGGTTTGCAATTACGAGTCAGACGGCTTAATTACTTTGTTGATCCGGTCATTAACTTGGTAGTTAATATTTGCCGTAAAATCCGCAACGGTGTCCGAGATTATCGCCGGAAAAACAACACGAAGTGGACGATAGTTTTTGTTTAAAAGAAAATATAAATAATCCCCATAAACTTTGAAAACATTTCTAAAACAAACCCAAACTTTATTTTCTAAATTAGCCCCTCTAACTTTTATAAAACTAGACTAAGAACTATTTTAAAATTTGTTCAATTATTTGATTTACCCTCTTTTTTTTATAATCTATAATTAACTTTAACGAATGTTAACGAACTAGGTGACTTGATACAAAGGTAATAAATAAAAAATAATAAAACAAATCAGCAATGTTACACATATGATACTTTTTAGTATCCGTTAATGATTAACGAAGGTACGAGCGACGCACAATGAAATAAATAAAATAAGTCAAAATAAAAATTCATCATTTTATTTAATACCGGAGATCCAAATAATTATAATAACAATAACAAGAAAAGTAAAAATTTTAATGGGCCGGGTTTCGGGTTTAAAAATTAATGAATGTTGCAATATCCCCCTTCCAGTTACTACATGCCCGTCAAAATATAATTTTGTATAACATTACTTCTTATTAAAGTAACGTTTATTGAAAATCGTTTGAAAGTGCTTTTGAAAATCATTTCAAGGTTAAAGACCATAGTCTTGACTCAGTCTAAGCTATCTATAATATGATCGAAATAACTTAAACTTAGATCCTACCTTAGTGAGTGCTTGCAATACTTATGTTAAGGCAGAATGACTGTTAGACTGGCAGAACTTCGTTTACGACTCGCTTATCCTGACCTACAGAATATCAGAGCTTCGTTACTTGCACGTTTCACGAGAAAACTAGACCTCGGAACTTCACGGCACTCGAGCACGAACTCCAATGCTAAGTGTGTGTTTGTGATGGTGAAAGTGGGATGAATGGGGTTCAAACCCGTAGCCCCCTTTTATAAGCAAAGTTTGGGGGACCTTCGCGTTGCGCTACGCCCTTTTTCCTTAGGCCATCGTGTAGCGCGACGCCGCAATTTGTAAGGTAATGCCACGTGTGGACACGTGGTTGGCCACGTAGCACTGGTTTCTTAACCTGGTCATCGCGTAACGCAATGCCCCTTGCTCTGGGACCGTCGCGTAGCGCGGCGCCTCTTTTTTCTGATTTCTTGGGAAACTGCATCGCGTAGCGCAATGATCCCGTGTCTCTGCCCATCGCGTAGCGCGATGGGTCTTGAAAATCAAAATTTTCATTTTGAACCCCCCTAAGTTTCAGAATCGTCATTTTTAGCCCAAAATTGAACAGGGTATTCTCAAGATGTTACATCCTTCCCACCTTTTGAATAATATCGTCCTCGAGATTTATTGAAATAGATGTGGGTATTTTCTTTTCATTTCTGACTCAAGTTCCCATGTATACTCGGGTCAACGTCTTGAATCCCAACGGACCTTTACTAACTTTAGTCGTTTGCGTTTAAGAAACTTAATCATGCTATCTTCAATTTGAATTGGTTGCTCCACGAATTTAAGTTTTTCGTTAACTTCAACATCTTTTAACGGCATTGCAAGGGTTTCATCAGCTAAACACTTGCGTAAATTTGACACATGAAACACATCATGAATGCCACTCATTTCATCAAGCAACTCTAATCGATATGCAACAGGTCCTATTCTTTCAAGTATTTTGAATGGTCTAACAAAGTGCGGACTCAATTTTCCTTTCTTCCCAAATCGTACTACACCTTTCCAAGGTGATACTTTAAGTAGTACTCTATCTCCTACTTGAAATTCTAACGGTTCGCGGCGAACATCAGTGTAACTCTTTTGTCTATCTCTTGCCGCCTTCAATCATTCTCGTATCTGGATTACTTGATCAGTGGTCCTTTGAATGATTTCAGGACCTGACAACTGGTTATCCCCTGTTTCTAACCAACATACAGGTGTTCTACATTTCCGTCCATATAATGCTTCAAATGGTGCCATTTGGATACTCGTATGATAACTATTGTTGTATGAAAATTCCATTAGCGGTAAATGAGTATCCCAACTTCCTCCTAAATCAATCATACATGCACGAAGCATATCTTCTAACGTCTGGATAGTGCGTTCACTTTGACCATCTGTTTGTGGGTGATACGCAGTACTTAAATTCAATTGCGTTCCCATAGCCCTTTGAAAAGTTGCCCAAAATTTTGAAGTGAAACGACTATTTCTATCGGAAATGATAGATAACGGCACACCATGCAAAGATACAATATTTTCAACATATAATCGTGCCAATTTATCCATGCTATAAGATTCTTGTATTGGGATGAAATGAGCTGATTTCGTCAATCTGTCTATGATAACCCAGATCGCATCATTTTTTGTCAAGCAGTTTTTGGTAATTTCATAATAAAATCCATAGTTATCATATCCCATTTCCAATCGGGATTTCAGTCTGCTGTGATAATCCCAACGGCTTCTGGTGTTCAGCTTTTACTTTTGAACACGTTAAACACTTGGCAACATATATGGCAATGTCCTTTTTCATGCCAATCCAAATAATCATTTTTCAAATTATGATACATCTTATCACTTCCCGGATGCATCATATATTTTGACTTATGGGCTTCTTCAAGAATCTTAGTTCTTAACTCTCCAACCATAGGTACCCAGATTCTCGTTCCTAGTTTGAGTATTTCATCATTGTCCTTAACTAATTGATCAATCGTTCCATTCTCTTTTTCAGCTTTAATGTTTTCTTCTTCTAGTGCCAACTTTTGAGCTTCGTTAATTTTATTGATCAAATATACTTAAAGTTCTAATCTAAGGGCTCGAACACGTTTAGGTTTGTCATGTTCTTTCCTACTCAACGCATCTTCCACAACGTTAGCTTTTCCTTCATGATATATGATTTCACAGTCATAGTCATTCAAAGTTTCCATCCAACGCCTTTGTCTCATATTTAATTCCTTCTAATCAAAAATATGCTTCAAACTCTTGTGATCAGTATATATGGTGAACTTAACACCATACAAATAATGTCTCCATATCTTTAATGCAAAAATTATTGCACCCAATTCCAAATCATGTGTAGTGTAATTCTTTTCATGGACCTTCAGTTGTCTTGAAGCATATGCAATGACTTTCTTTCCTTGCATCAAAACACATCCCATACCCGTGTGCGATGCATCACAGTATATAGCAAAGTCATTCTGACCTTCTGGCAAAGCAAAGATTGGCGCATTTGTTAATTTCTTTTTTAATGTCTCAAATGCTTCTTCTTGCTTTGGTCCCCATTCAAACTTTACCGACTTTCGAGTAAGTGATGTTAGCGGGACAGCTACTATTGAAAAATTTTGGATAAACCTTCGATAATATCCAGCTAGACCTAGAAAACTTCTTACTTGAGTTAGTGTCTTTGGTTTTTCCCATTTGGTTATGGCTTCTATCTAAGCGAGATCGACTTGAATTCCTTTTGCATTTACAATATGACCAAGGAATTGAACTTCCGGTAACCAAAATTCACACTTCAAGAATTTGGCATATAACTTTTCTCTTCTCAAAGTTTCCAACATAACTCTCAGATGAACTCAATGATCTTCTTCCGATTTGGAATATATAAGAATATCATCAATGAACACAATAACAAATTTATCAAGATATGGCTTTCAAATTTGGTTCATCATATCCATGAATGCTGCCGAAGCATTAGTGAGTCCGAAAGGCATAACGGTAAACTCATAATGCCCATACCTTGTGTTGAATGTTGTTTTTGGTATATCTTCTTCTTGGACCTTCAATTGATGATACCAAGATCTGAGATCAATTTTTGAAAAATAACTTGCACCTTGAAGATGATCAAACAGATCGTCGATTATTGGAAGCGGATATCTATTCTTAATTGTGACTTTGTTCAGCTCCCGATAGTCGATACACATCCTCATCGAACCATCCTTCTTTTTAACAAACAAGATCGGAGCTCCCCACGGTGAAGAACTCGGTCTTATAAATCCTTTCTCTAACAGTTCATCAACTGTTTCTTTAATTCCTTCATCTCAGTAGGTGCTAGTCTATAAGGAGATTTGGCTATCGGTGAGATTCTCGGCATTAAAACAATCTTAAACTCTACTGCTCTGTCTGGTGGGATTCCTGGTAACTCATCAGGAAAGACATCTTTGAATTCCGAGACAACTGGTACTTCATCCATCCTCTTTGGTTCAGGAGTTTTTGTTACAAAAGCCATGAAAGCAAGACATCCTTTACCTAAACATCGGCTTGCTTTAATCTTTGAAATTATTCCCACTTTTCCCGCTTCTTTGTCTCCAATTATACGCACAACCTTATTATTTGGTGTTCGAATCTCTATGGCCTTATCATTACATAAGATGCGGGCTTAGTTTGTTAATAAGCAATCCATAACTAAAACTACATCGAATCCAGCTAAGGCATAGGTAATAGTTGTACAGGTATTTCATGACTGGCTAAGGAAATTGTCGCATCACTTAATGCCTCAGTTATCCTAATCAATTCACCATTGACAGTTTGAACTTCAAAATGACTATCTAATTTAACTAAAGGTGCATTTAATAGACTACAGAATTTATAATCTATGAAACTTTGATTAGCGCCTGAGTCAAATAATACTCTTGCATAAACATTATTGATAGAAAAGGTACCGGTAATCACGTCCGGTATATCTGCTGGCTTCTGCGTGTCGAGCATGAAAACTCGAGCATTTCCTTTTCTAACCTCGGTTCTTGCACCACTTCCACTTGCACCAGCTGTAGTGATTACTGGCTTCTTCTTCGGGCACTAAAATGCTCCTTTTCTCCACAATCAAAACATACCACGGTTTTTCTTTTGCAATCTGCTTCAACATGACCAAGCTTCTTACAAAAATTACAAGTGACAAGATTGGCTGGTCGTAGACATTTTCCATAGTGCCTCCTACCACATGACTTACAAATCGGACGTGTATACATAAACGTCCCTTCTTTCTTCTTTTCAACCTTTCTTGCCTTTCCACCGATAGGCTATTTCTCCTCAACCTTCTTTCTCTCATCACGATTACGAATCATACCATCCATCAAACATCCAGCTAACTCCATTGCTGACTCAATTGTCGCAGGCATGTAAGAACGAACTAAATCACAGATTTCGATTGGTAACCCGTAAATGTATCTAGTCACTTTGTTGAACTCGGGGGTGACTAGATGCGGTACAATTCGAAAATACTCCAAAACTTAGTATTATACTCTTTCAAATTTGTTCCAACAACATGAAGATTCCATAACTTTATTTAAATTTGGTCGATTTCGTTGTTCGGGCAAAACCTTTACAAAACTATTTCCTTAAATACCTTCCATTCCAGATTATACAAATTCTCTCTACCCTTAACTTCAATAAGGGTATTCCACCATTCTAGGGCCTCTCCTTTAAACATCTGGGAGGTATACTGAATTTTCTCCATTTCAGAACACTTGCTAATAATTACAATCGATTCCATTTCCTCCAGTCATCGGAGGGTTACAATTGCTCCCTTATCCCCATAAAATTCTTTAGGACTGTAAACTTTGAAAATCTTAAAATCACAACCTTCTTGAATTTTTAACTTCGTTGTTTTATTGGGTAGCTCGTTTTTAGCAGTCGAGCTATTAACACTTTCCTCTTTTTCTTTCTCATATTTCTTCTTCTCAGTTTCTTTCCTTTCAGATTCTTTCTTTTCGGATTCTTTCTTCTCAGATTCTTTCCTTGTATCTCGTTTAGATTGGACAGTTTCATTTCGACTCTGACTTGGTTGTTTAGAATGAGAAGCACTTTTGCTTGGATTGTTTTTCATCATTTCTACAAGCGGATTAACAGCTTCTTTTATTAAGTCGCGAATATCACATACATACTCAGAAGGTATTGCTCTTATATTCTCTTCAACTATCTTTTCTTTACTGTTTTGGACAGTTGCATTTTCATCAATTTGATCTTTTCCAGACATTCTGTAATCAAATAATACAATATCTTCGAAAACAGAAGTACAACGTTTCCATTTCACTTTGATTATGATACATGAGAAAGGAAATACAACAACAGTGTTACATAACAACTTATTCTAGTCTTTAACCCACTTTTTGACAAGATTCTTCATCTTATCACACTTCTTTATTATTTTCTTCCCTATTTTCTTTTTGTTCACCCTTTCATTTCTAAGTTCATCCATCAACGCGTTAGGCGGATTTGGATAACCGGTGGGTGCTGATGCAACAGGGAATAGATATGCATTTTCCCTGGGGTATAAGTGTGGGTTGGCTACAGAAGCATGCATTTCCTTGTCAAGGATGTTATTGGTGTAGAATTCCTCTATTAAACGACCCTCTTCTCTTATTGCATTAGCTTGTTCAGAGATAGTTGGAATCGGGCCTACATAGGGTGGAAATTGGCGATTATCTTGTTCGTCTTCTTCTTCCTCCTCGGGTTCAGAGGAATCATCGATTGGAAATTGGGGTTATGCTGGGATGCGGTGACTGGGTTCTGCAATGATTTGGGAATTCGGGGGTGGAATTCCAAAATGCCATCTATTCTGATCTGAATGGCAATTCATCCAACGATGAATCCGAGCTGATCTCTTAAATGTACCTACTTTGAACTTCTACTTCTTCTGATGGATAATATTGGGGAATTTCCAACGGGTGATATTGGGGAATGTGTTCTGCTGTGTCATCTGATATCTCTATTGGCATTTGTTGACTGCCTGGTAGGTATACTGATTGAGTTCTGTACGGTAAGTTTG
Source organism: Bidens hawaiensis (assembly GCF_021521415.1). Taxonomy (NCBI): domain Eukaryota; kingdom Viridiplantae; phylum Streptophyta; class Magnoliopsida; order Asterales; family Asteraceae; genus Bidens; species Bidens hawaiensis. The sequence continues at coordinate 33,461 of NW_027491314.1, forward strand.
GAACTATCGGCTGCTCCCGGCCGAAGAAATAGGTACAATAACTGTCATTGTTGCTGCTGGCCATATCTGGTGGATCAGGAATAGGTGTGGGGTTAGATCTCCTAGCAACTCGATACCTATAGCCAAGATAGTTAACATACAACATCTGCACTTAATTAGTCTCAGGGATAGAAAACATTACCAATCCTATCTTATCCCTACATAATGACATTAATAATAATAATGATGATGATGAAAATATTAAGGTTAAAGCTTACGTACTATTATCATAATACTTAGTTCGCTAAAACCGATGGCTCTGATACCAACCTGTCACACCCCAACTTAGGGCCTAGGAGTATGACCAATAGTTGGCAGCTGTTTTGTAAATGTATTAGAGTTTTGGGTTAATTTTAGCGGAAGACTTAGTGGTTTAATATAATATTAATTTATATTGAAAATTTACTTGGGAATTAAATACCCAAGTTGAAGGTTTACAAAATATTGTTATTTAATATTACAAGGATTTGTAAATCAAAAATTGAGCCATCAAGTAAGCAGACTTCTATCTCCGGGATGACTCTAATCCTTGTATTTAGTAATCATCAAACTTAGTTACCTGCAAGTGGGATTAAAATACGTCAGCTATGTGCTGGTGAATCGTTATAACTCTAAAAATATTTAGATAACAATCATAATACAAGTATAGTTTTCTTGACAAGCTCAGCAGATATATTGCTATACCTGGTATATGTAACACTGCCCTACACACACACAAGTCTCCGAGCCACGTAGCCCATACCGGAGAACTATATATGACCATTTAGCCCGCGGCCAAGTAGCCTTTGACTGTTTAGGCTTAAGGGTTATGTTTGGATCCAGACACATGTGTATTCGGTCTGAGTTGTTTTATTCTCTAATTTGTATTACAATGTTTTAGAGATCACGTAATCTCATGCAAATATTTGACTGACTCTATAAGGCAAACAACATGTCTATCTTATAGAGTATAAATATGTTTTGACTGTTTGTAAAGGTTTAATGTATTCACCTGTACGGTCGGTGTGATTGTCAGATAAACCTCCTTGATTGTAAATGATTGTCAACCTATAACAAATAGGTTTGAATGAACACCTTGTTGGTGTGTTTTGTTTACACTGCAGACCATAAGTCTGGTTTTAACCTTGTTTAGGTTTGTGAATGTTTAAAAATCATGATTGTATTTTGTGTGACGTTTGGATATAGTATGCTTTGGCCTCATAAAGTCTTATCACATTGGTAAACTTCTCCAGGTAAGTAAACGGGTCCCGCGGTTGATTGGAATTTGTACGAATTACTTACCTTAGGCAAGAAGAGTCTACTAATGATATCCCCCTTCTAGTTACTACATGCCCGTCAAAATATAATTTTGTATAACATTACTTCTTATTGAAGTAACGTTTATTGAAAATCGTTTGTGAATGCTTTTGAAAATCATTTCAAGGTTAAAGGCCATAGCCTTGACTGAGTCTAAGCTATCTATAATATGATTGAAATAACTTAAACTTAGATCCTACCTTAGTGAGTGCTTGCAATACTTATGTTAAGGCAGAATGACTGTTAGACTGGCAGAACTTCGCTTCTAACTCGCTTATCCTGATCTTCAAAATATTAGAGCTTCGTTACTTGCACGTTTCATGAGAAAACTAGACCTCGGAACTTCACGGCACTCGAGAACGAACTCCAATGCTAAGTGTGTGTTTGTGATGGTGAAAGTGGGATGAATGGGGTTCAAACCCGTAGCCCCCTTTTATAGGCAAAGTTTTGGGGACCATCGCGTAGCGCGACGCCCTTTTCCTTAGGCCGTCGCGTAGCGCGACGCCGCAATTTTTAAGGTAATGCCACGTGTGGACATGTGGTTGGCCACGTGGCACTGGTTTCTTAACCTGGTCATCGCGTAGCGTGATGCCCCCTTGCTTTGAGACCATCACGTAGCGCGGCGCCCCTTTTTTCTGATTTCTTGGGAAACTGCATCGGGTAGCGCGATGATCCCGTGTCTCTGCCCATCGCGTAGCGCGATGTCTTGAAAATCAAAATTTTCATTTTGAACCCCCCCCCCCTAAGTTTCAGAATTGTCATTTTTAGCCCAAAATTGAACAGGGTATTCTCGAGATGTTACAAATACTTAATAAATTTTACCAACTTAGGTATTTTTATGTCAAAAACATTACTAAACCAATTATAGAGGGAAAAATATATTTTTTGTTATAGACTCTAAAAATCCAAACTTTGAACAAAACTTATCGCCGTCTTTGATATTTTATGTCCATTATTTTGAATCTAGAATTTATTTTCTAAGACCGCTCCCTGAACCGAACTTGTCCAGTTCAGCTTGCTTAAACACTTAGTTCTCTTGCTTACTTTAACAAGTGAGTTTTCATAACCCCTTTTTCATCTTTTAACATTTTGGGGTGTAGTATGTTACAAATTTTTATTGTTATTTCATGTTGCAAAACAAAATTTACATATGTGTCACGTATTTATTTGTTTCATATCATAATGCTTGTAACATGGTACATAAAGTGCATTATCTAATACAAGTTTTTCTCCAGAAGTAAACATAATAATAACACTTCCTTTGCTCTTGATGGGTTCGGTAGCTGCATTCCCCGTTCTCAATACGAATCATCATCAATGGACCTAAAATTCTCGAACAACTTCAGGTCTTTAAAAACATGGATTGTAGCCCTATAATCCACCCACCATGCTACCAAGTTATCCTGTACATATAATGATTTAGTCACGTAAGAAACATAATATGTTAGAATTACAATATGGAACATTATTTAACATAAAGTCAACCAAAACAATAAGTAAATTACTTGTTTGACACGGCGGATCTTTGTTCCAGTTTGTTCTAGCAACATTTGTTGATTTGTTTCATTCATTCAAGTGCAATCGACAGTGTCGATTGAAATTCCTCGGTTTCCCGCAACTACAATAGCCTAGTTTTTGTTTGTTATTAAAATTAGAAAATTTCCCTTTAAACTTGTGTTTTCCTTTCTAATATTTATTAAACTTTTTTGGCTTATCAACATGTTAAACCATGTTAGCAGATGACTGATTTGCATTCATTTGTCCCTTCACTTTATCGGTTTGTTTAGACCGAAGTGATTCCTCGATCTTTAAATGACTACCCAATTGAACAAGACTTAACTCCTCATTTCGGTGTTTGAGTGAGTAATTAAAATCTTTCCACTATCAGAAACCTTGCCCCTGGAATTTCTCAAGTTTTGCAGATTTACCAAGCATATCCTTTACCGATTATCCGTTTGCCAAAGTCGATTATCAACAAAATCAATTTTTTCTTATATATCTGAGAGAATGAACATTGAATCACACAATGAAATTAAACGGGGACATGCATTTTCTTATAGTCATGATAGAAATCACTCTAAGATAAAATCGATTTGAGGTACACTAAACGTTTTACCGAATAAAACTAGTAATTCTTCAAGAAAGAATTTGTTTGTGAGAGAGTTTGGTGCGTGCCCTAAAAAATGTCAATCAAATATTATCCCCAAATCTAAATTAGAAACCGTCTGTAACTTCTATTTGGCTCAAAGTTGACCTCCATGTTGGCACACACTTTTTGGTTAAAACAATTTACATTATGCTAATTTATTATCAAGGCCCAAAAAGAATTATAATGTTAAAAGTATTATCTTTACCAAGTTAAGAAAACTTATAATCACTAGCATAAAGGAGTCCATCTACATCTTTGAACTCGTTAAGAACTAATGATATTTACTCAATCAAAGATAATCCGATATTACAAAATCTATATTGATCATTAATAAAATTACCAACATCTTAGAAGTTCGGAATTGCATTCGTTATTAGTTATTATCATAATCTAGATCACAATTTCCATGATCTAAGCAAGTTCCCAACACAAGAAAGATGTTTGAAACACAGAGCACAAGTTCAATCATGGAACACAAGCTCTAGTTCTAGACACAAAACACGGGTTCCAAACCCTAAACACAAGTTCCAGTCAATGTTTTGTAGAACCAGACTCGACAACAAACTAATCGCCTTACCAGCACACTAGTCGATTTGGTTAGACTAGTTCTGTCATAAATAAGACTTCAATAAATAAAATATAAAGCCTCAAATCCTAAATGAATCATAAAATGAGGTTTTGGATGAAACAAAATGAAAATCCAAATGACCACCAAGTTCACCAGTCCGACCGGTAAAATGGGAGACGGTCAAAGAGGTATAACCGGACATTTTCCGTGCCCTCTTTTAGGTCCAACCAGTCCATTCGGTCAGATATGTTGTGAAAACACCAGTTTCGATCGTTGAACACAAGTTCGAGACACAATTCTCAATCAGAGGACTCCGAGATAGAATTCCCATAACACATAAAGACAAACCAACATAAAAGTAATTGTAAGAAAACTAGTCCTAGATTGCCACTCGATCACGAGTCGGAACCTAACAATCAAGCCTCGCTTCATGATAGCCATAAACGCCAACCTTCAATACATGAAAATTAAATGGAATTTATTCAAAACACGAAGCCCAAATTTAACCTTGCGAAAACCTAATACTTATAATTTCTGAAACCTTTTACACGTAATTAATAGATCTCCTTGCACGATTAGATTCAATCTAAGATGGGTAGGTGCATATCTCTACATAATCTCACTCTCAATAGTACCCATTTACACACCTACGTTTATTACAACCAAACTAGACCGCTAAGGATAGTATGGTCAGGGTCGTTTCGTGAGTAAGCCAAATAAGACCAAGCTTTAGGCCTTCAATTATGTAGGGCCTTAATAAAAATAGAGGTCTATATTATGAGTTTTTAAAATTGGTTTTTTGTAAAATTAATAACTCAGTGATAGGCCACAAGTTAAGGAGGAATGCCACGACCCATTATCACTGCATATAATCCGCATTCTATAATTCATGGATACTCTCTATAACTATCCACGCAAAAAAAGAAAAAAAACATCAACATTTTAGTTAATTTTAGGCCTCCGAATATATTGGCTCAACCTTGAGTAGGGTGTTCTTTTTGGATACCTTTAGAGTATCCTAACTCTACCAATCTTGTGTTATCGTATGTTATTTCAATTAACTCGTTAAAACATAAAAGTGTGCTGCTAAACGTACCCCCTCCATCTCATTTTTACTAAACATACATATCCATCAAGTTTCACATTAATACAATTTAACCCTTTTTTATTTCTGTTTTTATCATTTTGTTATATTTTATTATTATCGTCTTCATACACACCTTTTAAGAATATGTTTTACTATTTTTTTTTTGTTTCTTTAAAATATTTTTTTTTTGTTTTTTTAAATAACGAAAAACATATTTTTATTGATTAAAATAAACATTTTTATAATTTAAAAAAAATCTATAATTGTTTTCATTGTTTGGAGGGTGTTTTTTTAATAGTTTTTGGAGATGATAGTTTGCATTTTTTAAAACAAATTTCTTAATTTTTATTCAAAATAAAAAAAAATAGTGTATATATGTAATAAACTGCATAAATTTTGTACTATAAAATTAAAAAAAAAAACGTTAGTGGGGAGTAATATGTTAAATAAAATTGTTAAATGAATTGAAAGTCTAAGGTATGGGGTATGACAAGTAGAAGAGAGGTATGTTTAGCCTAACCTGTACAATTTGTTATCCAAAAAGGATTTATGATACAGCTTTTTGTCCGTTTGCCCTCTGTCTTAATATAAACTCTATTATGATTTAAATTAGGGTAAAGTTAAAATACAGAGGATAATAAAAATGAGAAGTGTGAGAAAAAATCTAATCCATTGATCTTAGATTTGAATGGTGTAGATTAATTTAAGAAAATAAATTAATAAGAAGGGCATAAAGGTAATAACTCACTTTTGTTGACTTTCTCTTTCCACATGCAAGGCACATGCCAATTCTCCTATCATTTTAAAACGTCCGTAACTTTTTCATGCAAAATTCTTTTTATAAAAAATTTTCACCATAATAACAAGCGTTTTTTATCTTTAATATGAGTATCATATTGTTATATAAAAATAAAAAAAATAGTGGGCTTTTTATATTGTATTATTGGTTGTTCATTGTGATTTTAATTGGGTTTTTATATGCATTGTGTTATAGATTTTGGTTGTTGTGTTATCAATTAGTACTCATATTAAACAATTAAAATAAAGATTACGTCATTGTGTCTTTGTGCTCATCATTTGTCTTTCTACTTATCATTGTGGAGAAAATAGTATTACGTTCATTGTGCATAACGTTCAAGTCATTGTGTAATTTGTAGTTTCCATTATGTTTTATGTTTCAGATCATTGCGTTATATGTATTCACCATTGTGTATTACGTTTCAGGTTATTGTGTCATATATATTCATTATTGTGTTTTACGTATTAGATAATTTGTTTTTATGTTATCATTATATTTGTATATTATTATTAGACAACTGTGTTATTAGTATTAAAAAATAAACACAATGATGAGTTGAAAGACACAATAACGAAAAAACACAATGAAAACAGAAAGACCCAATGACGAAAAAAGACACAATGGTAAGAAAAGACAACGCAATTTTTGTTTTAATTTTTATATAACAAAATCATACTCATATTAAAGATAAAAAAAACGCTTATTATTATGGTGAATTTTTTTTTAAAAAATATCATATGAAAAAGTTATAGACGTTATAAAGTGATGGGGGAATTAGCATGTGACTTGCATGTGGAGAGAGAAAATATGTACTATTACTTTTATACATGTTTTCCTTTGGTCACCACCTGACACATGTCAATTAACTATAGCTTCTCATACTTCTCATTTTTGTTGGCATTTAGGTTGTATGCTATGGTGGGGGCTTCGAAGCCCTTCCACAGTGCCACGTCAGCGCCACGTGGGCACTGGGGGCATCGAAGCCCCAGGGCATAATGCCTCTCTATGGCGAGGGGGTATCAAAGCCCCAGGTCATAATGCCCTCTGTGGTGAGGGGCTTCGAAGCCCAAACTTTTTTCTTTTTTTTTTATAAAACAAAAAAAACCAATACAATAATATATAATACAATAATACTAACATACAAAATAAATTAAATAATAAAACATATAAAAAAATTACAGCTATATTTAGTCGTCGTCCTCGCCGTCATCTTGCTTATTACTCCAAAGATGTTCAACCAAATCCGATCGAAGGCAGAAATTCGTTTCCTTTTTTCTTGTTTTTAATAAATTAGCAAGTTTCTCATCTTCGTTTAGTGTGCAGATCGGCTCTGGCTCATTGTTGTACTCGCCTTGGCAAATTGCTCTACCCAAGTCCTCCAATATCATATTATGCAAGATAATGCAAGTGTACATTATATTTCTTAACTTATCCATTTGTTGAAAACGAGCCGGTTGTCTAATGATAGACCAATGTTTCTTTAATACCCCGAATGCCCTTTCGATATCTTTTCTTGCCGACTCGTGCTTTTTCTTGAAATACTGACGTTTTTCGTCAGTCGGGCACACAAAGCTAAGAACCAACGTGGCCCACTCCGGATAAATACCATCGACTAGATAATATCCGTATTTGTAGTTGACATCGTTCGTGGAAAATGAGGTGTCGGGTGAGCTCCGTCTGTGAGGCGGTCAAAAATAGGGGACGCATTAATCAAAGCTACATCATTGTTTGCACCAGGCATCCCAAAAAACGCATGTCATACCAAAGATCAAATGATGCAGTCGCCTCAAGAATAACTGTTGGGCCATCATGATCACCCCGATGATATTGACCTTGCCAAGCAACAGGACATGCTTCCCATTCCCGGTGCGTGCAATCAAGGCTGCCAAGCATCCCGGGAAAACCGTGTCTTTGTTGATGCACATCGTATATTTTTTGTACGTCACTTTGAGTCGGCTTCCTCAAATATTTTTTATGATATAGTTGTGGAATACCTAAGTTTAACAAATTTTATAAAATCCACACTCTAATGTTACGGTTTTGAAGTAAATAATTAGAATAATAAAACTCACATTCGCAGAATATGTGAAGCGCCTCACGAGCCACTGTCTCCGACATCTGTAAATACTTTTCCATGGCGTCGCTCGTAGTCCCGTACGTTAGTTGACAAATTGCCGCCATGCATTTTTGCATAGTTAAATATCCCGGTTTACCTCTTGCGTCCTGCCGTTGTTGGAAGAATGCATAAACGCGTTCTAAATCACCAACTATTCGTAAAAATAGTTGGCGACTCATCCGAAAACGGCGCCGAAATCGTTCCGAATCAAAATTCGCATCCGGCAAAAAATAATTTTTCATCAACCGGTCATGAGCACCTACACGATCCCGTTGAAGATGAGGCTGTCTTTTTAGTGGTTGTGAGCTTTCACAATGCTGGACTACGAGTTGGGCAACCTCTAGAACGGCACTAAATATTGCTTCATCCTCTGAATCCGAATCGGAAATATCGTCGATATCGGGCTGGAAGTCGGGTGTCAAAAATGAGTCGGAAGACATATTTGGGAAGAAAATTTTATAAAGTTTAAATAGGAGAATGGGATGTTTATAGAGATTGGGTGAATGGTGTGTATATATATATGTGTGTGTGTGTGTTTTATATTATTTAAAATTGACTTTTTTAAACAACAGTAATATACCCGTTGGGGGGAGGGACCCACCCCATCTTCCTCTTCCGCGCCCGCCATTCCCTCCACCTCTCCCCCTTCCGCGCCCGCCTTGAAGGCACCTCCCGGCGGTGTTACCCCCTCTTTCGCGCCCCAATCCTCCCCCTACCACGCCCATAGCGACCAGCCTTATAGAATTTTAAATTATTGGATAAACTATAGTAAAATTTGTTACATGAAATTCCGGTAAAAATGAATATAAAAAACAAATTGAAGAAAGTGAGAGTGACGTGGACCCACCCCAGTGGACTTTCATACTCCACCAACACCAGGGTCAAACCCTACTAGTATTACTCTCTTGTTTCTTTCTCATTTCCCCCAATCTGCACTCAATCACATTTACCATTTATTTATCAAATTCAACACTCACGGATCAAGATTTATATGGATTCCTATCCACTCAACCACTCCCATAGATCGCCATCCGATTGATCCTTCAAAATGGGTGGTGTGTGTACCGGTGGGACGTTGAAGCGGCATACGGGCGTCGATGACGTCAGCGCCAGGGGTAGTAGTGTAATTGATGTTTATATAATTGTGTGTGTTTTCTAAATTTATATATTTTTCACTCAAATTGTTTACGGAAAAACTAGGCATGTAAACGAATTGAACATTCGGTGAACTGTTAAGCTTGGGAGTTAGTTTACGTTCAGTTATATTTATTTGCTTGTGTTCATTCGTTTACGTTTGTTATATATTTATTTAAACTTTTAGGTTTATTACAACTTAGTCTAGTGTTAATAACTTTTTAGGCACAACGCATTATTGTTCACATTTATGTAGAATTGGGTTTTAACTTAGTTATGTTCATTTGTTTATACTGTTAACGAACGAACAACAAAATCTCGTCCGTTTAATTGACAATGTTGGATCGTTTGTTCGGTTTTAAAGTTAAACAAACAAACGCAAACATGTTTCGTTCGTGTTAGTTCTTCTTGTGTACAAGCTTACGAAAAAATGTTTTAAAAGTCGCATAACAATCTTTTCGGGTCAACCCAACTTGAATTTTGATAGGCGCCTCACGTAAGCACGTTTCTGGGTAAAGCGGGTAGCGTCGGTCTTAAAGTCCTCGACACGCTCGGAAGCAGTATGACAAATTTAAACGCACATACTGGATTTGTATCTAATTCTGCGTTAAAGGGGAACAAAGTTACTATCTTAGCATTTGAAGTGGCTAATACGATCGTTAAGGGGTCTAATTTGATGCAATCGCTTTCGGGTGAAAACATTCAAATTCTTAAAAAGGAAATTTTGCATTCGAAAGGCGTGCAGCTTTTGGTTTCAACCGATATGAAGGAGTTGCTGAGAATTGCGGCTTCTGATAAGAGGTAAGTTTGCTCGTTTACATTCAATTGTGTTTGTTACTTTATGCTTGTTAAATTCATTTAAAATTTTGACCCAATACAACTGAGTTGAGTGTTAATAACTTTTTAGGCTCAACTAGTTGTTCTTCACATTACTTTTAACTGGTTTTAGCTCAGTTATGTTCATTCATCTTTCCTCAGTCATGTTTGTTCGTTTGTGTATGTGAACTGTTTGTTTATACTATTAACAAACTAACATAAAATGAATATGGACATGCTCATTTTTTTTAACAATTGAACACGAACAAGAAAATTGCTTTTGTTTGTTTAACGTTAAACGAACGCGAACAAGAAAATTGTGTTTGTTTGTTTAACACTAAACTTTAACGAACACAAACATGCCCTGTTCTTGTTTGTTTTGTTCGTTTACACGCATAATCTCGTTGGTGGGTCCTGTGAGTTTTCTGGTAATGGGTTCTCATGTTTAGAAAAAGACTTTTGTTGCCAATTTCAAACACAAAAATATTTCAGGTTTTGGCATGGCATATATGACCAGTTTAAAATGGGTGATCGGGTTGCCCATGTTTAGCGCGTTTAGTTAAACAAGTCAACCCACTAATTGGTTTGCGGGTTTATCCGAACACGGCCCATGTAGCTAAATGGGCTCGCAGGTTCAACTAGAAACTGATCCGAACCTGTTTATACCAAACCCAAATGCACAAATTTCATGTTACGTTCGTGTCATGTCATGAATTCAAATATTTTTTTTCAGAGTGGAATTTGAAATTTTTTCTAAAGAAGTGGTGAGATTTGGAGATATGTGCAAGGATCCGCAATGGCACAATTTGGATCGTTTCTTTGCCAGGTAAATTTGAAATTTGTGAATTGCAAAATAGTTGAAATTTGACATGTGTTTCTGAAATGTATTTAATTTGTTTGTTATGAGTCAGATTGGATTTGGACCCTGTAACAAATAGTCAGATAAGAGGAGGCTGAAATTACAATGCAAGAGCTTACCAATTTGGCTCAACACACTTCTGTAAGTTGCTTCTTTTTGTCTATTTATTCCTTAAAGTAGAGGTCACAATTAGGTCTGGCAAACTGGCGGGTCGGGTGGGTTTGGGTCACGTTTCGAAACGGGTCTGGGTCAAATACGGGTTCCGAGCAAAATAAGTAGGGTAAAATGGATCGTTTTAGAAAGTCATCAATTTGGTTCGGATAATTACGGTTTCAGGCCATGGAGTCAGGTTGAAATGAGTTGTTTCATAAAAAAGTACCAAATTGTTTTGGCCTGTTCACTAATATGACTACTGACTAGACCTGAATTAACCCATTGATTGATTTAAGATGGCCCGTTGATTGATTTATTTTGCCAAATCAACCCTTATTTGAAGAATTGGTCGTGATTGCTACCCGAAGTCAACATTTTGACCCACTTACGAAAAGTTAAAGTCAATTATTTTTAATGCAATAAGCACTTCTTAATGGTTTTGTAATGATATTTGACGTACTAGTCATATTTAAAAAGATTTATTCTTTTGAACAAAAAACGTTTGTGAACTAATTTTGACTCGTTTTGACACTCCAATTCTTGTATTTTTACTTAAGCTATTCCTTGGCTAGACATATTATTTTCCATGATGCTTAAAAGAAATAAAACTATGTGTGCAGGAATTATATCATGATTACCATGCTTTGGATAGATTTGAACAAGATTATCGCCGTAAGCTTGAGGAAGTTGAATCCTTGAATCTTCCGCGAAAAGGTATCTTACAAATGACCATATTTGTTGTTCAGATTGAAACTATTTGGTGGTTCTCCAAATAATTCAATCAGATAAAACTCAGTTGAGATCATATACCAAACTCTAATCTCATCATCTGAGAGTCGTATGCACTTTCAGATTGAGACCATTTTGCTGGGGTTGTATGCACTTCCATATGCAGATTAGAGTTTGGTAGTTATCATTTCGATTTTTAAATTTAAATAAAATCCGCTTCAAAAGCTCGACCGTAGCCAGCGGCGCTAACCCTTGGACCCTGCTGTCAAGGACGTTGCCCCCTTGGAACCACTTTCATTAGGAGCTTTGCTCTTAACATCATAATAAACTCAAAGAAGCGTGCACCCCGCACCTCTTAGCTTGTTTAATGTATATTATAATTTACATTGGTTGACAAGTCAATCCTATATTCCTATTACACTAAAATATCTAACATTTGTGTTATTGTGTGTGTGTGTGTGTATTCTTAGTTATTATGTAGCGAAATGGTTTTGGTTGTTTGATTAACATTTTATTCTTTCATAGGAGAGAATCTAATGATACTACAAAGTGAGCTAAAACATCAAAGGAAACTTGTGAGGAACTTGAAAAAGAAGTCTCTTTGGTCCAAAAGTCGCGAAGAGGTACAATTTAATATATATTTAATATTATGTCACAATTTCAAATGAGTCAAATGTTTTGAATACGCTAGACATGCAACTTCCTATATCGTTTTATTCCGAGAATTAGGTTATTATCATAATAAAATTGTTTTTTAATCATTGTTAGCATCAACATATTCATATTATTATTATTATTATTATAATTATTATTATAATTATATCTTGTGGTTAGTAGGTTATGGAGAAGCTTGTAGATGTTGTCACTTTCATCCACCAAGCAATTGCAGAGGCTTTTGAAGAGAACGGTATTTACATACTTTATCTATATCGGTTGTAACGGGTTCGGGCCAATATTTGGGTTGACCAGGAAATTATAGAAGTTGTAAGCATTTGAGTACATTTTAGGTTATTTCTAAGGTGACTTTCGATGCAATATAAGGAAGTTGTAATATGATGATATGTTATAATTTTTTTATGTTACGGGTGTGTTTTCGTTTTCAGGTGCAATTTCAGCAAAGTATGATAAGGAGAGTAACAAAAAGGGGCCTGAAAGATTAGGTGTTGCTGGTCTGGCTTTACACTATGCCAACTTAATAACTCAGATGGACAACATTGTAAGCGCAATTATTATAGTTTCATGGCTATATGTATGTGTGTTTGTGTGTGTATGTAAATGGGGTTTAATATTTTTTGTAGGCATCTCGACCTACGTCGTTACCTCCAAATATGAGGGACACTTTATACAATGGATTACCAGCCAGTGTCAAGGCGGGTCTACGTTCTCGCTTACAAGCTCTTGATTCTAACGAATCGGTAAGTAATCTCCCGTATAACCGTATAGTTTGTTACTTTATTTATTTCTAGGGTGAAAGTCTCACTCGTGTAATTATTATTAGGGCTGTAAATGAACTGAACCGAACGAAGCCTTGTTCATGTTTGTTCATTTAGCATTAAACTTGTTCACGAACGCTAACCGAACGGAAAATCTTGTGCGTGTTCGTTTGTTAAGGAATTCAACATGTTCACTAACGCAAACGAACATAAATGAAAAATAAAAATAAAAGCGGTATTGTTAATCCAAAAAATTACACATAATCATCTTAATTAAATATAACGTTAGCACTGGAGATTATAATAATCATAAACATAATCATACCCCAACCGATGGTTTTTATCTGATAGTGTCAACGAAGCAAAAGTTATATTTGTTGTTAGTTAAAGCAAGACTTAATAAAACAAACATTAATGAAATGAACTGAACATAAACAATAGAATTATAAAATTTAAATGTAATTGTTAGGTTAGTTATTACAAATAAGATATTATAAAAATATAAAACAAACCTTTAACTAATAAACATAAACAAGCGAACGTAAACGAACATAAATAAACACATTACGGAACGTTCACGAACACAAATGAACAAACGTAGCCTCTGTTCATGTTCATTCATTTAACTAAATGAACAAAATTTGTTTGTGTTCGTTCATTTATTAAACGAACGAACGTAAACGAACTTCCCACCGAACGGTTCACGAACTGTTCGCTTTGCGTGTGCAGTTACAGCCCTACTTATTATATATCAGTTTGGGTTATATTTTCATCTCTTAACAGTTCAAACAATACAAATTAGCTTCAAGTCACATAAATTGTATATCAAATTTTTAATGCATAAAATCTCATAAACCATCTCATACAAAAACTCAGATTTATCGGATGCATATATTGCATATCAAATTGACAGAAACTCTTTTTAAAAGTTGTAAATTATAAAGTTTAATCCGATGCATATATTGTGGTTTGTTTCAGATGGCGATGCCTAAAATTAAGGCAGAAATGGAAAAGACTCTTAACTGGCTCGTTCCTGTGGCTACTGATACCACCAAGTATGTTTTTATACTCGTGTTTTATCTTTTACGTGAATCTCTCTTTCTATGTTTACTAGCATATCACTCGTTATTTTCTCGTGTTGGCAGAGCACATCAAGGTTTCGGCTGGGTTGGTGAGTGGGCAAATACTGGGTAGGTTTCACGTTCTAATAACGTTCTTTCTTTTTTTACTTTTTGAGAATTTTTAAAACATTGCAATTTGCGTTGATACCAAAAGGAATAATATTATCGCTTAGGGGTGTAAATGACCTGAGCTTCACCAAGCTCGGGCTCGGCTCGTTTAACTTATGAGAGTTCTCAGTAGCTTTCAAGAGCGAAGCAGTTAATTATTTATTTATTATTTTAACTATTTTATTTATATATACATATATAATTATCTTTTTAAACAGTTTTTATTTTATATATACATTATATATATATTTTAGGTCTAAGCTCGGCTTATGAGTAATTTTAAAGGGAGCTACACTCATTTACTATTTACTTAGTTTTATTTTTTTTTATTTATATGTATTATATCTATATAGTTATAAATTTAATTATATATTTAAGTATTTAACTTAATTTTTATATTTTATTATGTAATTATTTTAAAATATATACGAATAACAGTCTCGCTTAGGCTTGTGGTCGAGCTCATTGACTAAACGGGCTCGAGCTCCTTTAAGCTCGGCTCAGTTCGTGCTCATATATCAAACAAGCTCCAGGCTCGTTTAAGCTCAGCTATATTCAAGCTTTTAGCAAGTTGATATTATGCTCGCTTAATTAATGTTCACCACTTTTGATTCAAACAGAAACGAGTTCGGGAAGAAAACCGCAGGAAGTAACAATATAATCCGACTACAAACACTATATCACGCGGACAAACAAAAAACGGACCGATACATACTCGATTTAGTTATCTTACTACACCGTTTAATTAGCTGCGTGAGATACCGAGACAAAGTACCAAGATTCACCCCAACCCGACCCCCTATCTCAAAAGCATCATTGACCCTCCATCCCGACGGTGAAAGTCAACCGCTCAACATCTCAGTAGATGACAAAAATCTTTTGGAACAAGTGACAAAACGGTCAACTGCAGTCCCCGGAGTCAGCAAAAGCCAAGAGTTTGTGATCGCGAAGAAAAAGAAGCGAGTTTTTGCTTCGAGTAGAAGCATGGGGAGTTCTCCTCCAAGAGATTTGAAGTATGCAAATGCAAATATGTTGGATGTGTTAGATGGGTTAGATACAACTTTTTGAGCTGTTGGTGCAACCATTTTTGGTTCGTGATATATATATTTGGTATGATGAATTAAATGTATATGTATATATATATAAATTTATTGTATAAGAGGGTTGAAGTTGGTTATCAAAAAGGAGGAAATATTTGTTTTGAAGCTGAAATAATAATTAGTTTAATTACATATTTGGTTGTGGTGGTAAAGATGGTTTAGTTTCAAAATAGTAATTATCCCCACTAGTGATGGATTGTAAATATATATTTGGTGGTTAAAAAAAAAGTCTCGAGTTCTAGTCGGTTGTAAATATATATTTGCGCCGGAAGCTGCAAAGTCTTAATTTCGAGTCTGGTCCCTGCAGTGAGCCTTCGAGCGACAGGGTTTTCCTCGGAACAGGATATGGTGGTGCGCTTGGGCTATCCAGCGTTATCTACGTCTCTATGATAACGTGCGTATGAGGCCGTCTTTTACCATTCAGATCGCACCAAGAATCCCAAATGTAAATTCGTTTCGAATTTCGGAATCGAATTCTAGCCTGTTGTCAATTCAATTCGAAAGCCGAATACAAAATGGGAATTGATAAAATTTTTGTTTTGCAAGTATTACTTGAATATTGAAATGAATAGCGAAGAGAATAGGTTACATCCATTATTGGATATCTTGCCATTGGTTTCCATCCAAGGGTAAGATGCCATTGTTATAAACGACCCAGATCCAAAGTGTTTGTTTGGGAGTGGTTTGATTAATATTATTTATTTATTTATTATATTTGTATTTGTTTGTTTCTCTTTCAAATATGCAATAAATTTAAGCTGATACGTGGCTTTTTTGTCACAGACACGTCGCATTTTGTTTTCAAGTTAATATATTATAAGTTATAATAATCAATCTTATTACAAGTGATGGTAACTTGAGAGTGAACTTTAATTAGTTAAAATGAAAGTGATCCATGTACGTAGCATGTTAGAGTAGAGGTGCACAAACCAAGTATTGAAATGGATCGCGAACTGAACCGGGTTTATGTCCAACTCTTAGGTTATAGGGATGTTAAAAAGTAGTCACCAATCGAAGGCATAGGTATACGCATCAGTCATCACTCATAGTTCACACAATGTACCACCTCGATGGTGTTTTCATTTTCACTCAGTGTTTTTATGTGGATTCGGAAGCGCTATTAAATGGTTCCGTAATTCATTAATTAAAATCAGTATGTATCACCAAAAGGTTCAAAGAAACCTTTTACACCGATAAAAACTCAATAACTAACAATGTAAATGTGGCATCCCTCGATTTCGGGTCAAATTGTATTTATTTTGTATTTGTTTTTATGTTGTAAACAGACCCGATTTATATCCCGAACATTTCAAATATATAAAATATTGGATTTTATGTTACTAAAACATTCCCGCTTGTCTAATTTGAAAAACCCCTTTTACGGATTCGAAAACGGACTTAAAACGCTCAAGATACATCAAAAACGAACTTCCGGACGCGAACCGACGTGCCGACCAGCAGCAGATTAGCAGCAGCCCCATTTTTGTTTTTTTTGTTATTTTGTGACTTGTCTTGACCCCTCTTGCATGCAAACTTTGATATCACACCCCATGCTTGACCCTTTCAACACACCCTATATACACCCATATCCCCTTCATTAATCCTTGCTCATTCATCTCTTTCTCTTCCAATTCTCAAGCATTCAAAGGTGTTCTTCATATTTTTTTGGCAGTTTGACTTTCCAAAGTCAAACTGACCATAGTCTTACATTATAATCAACTTGTTAACACTTATTTATACTTGAAGATTGTTATACAACATATATATATAGCACTCTTTGTACCTTCGGTGGGCATTTCTCCGGTCTCGATCAGTTAAGTGTCCGGCCCATAAGACAAAGCTACATGGAGGACTCGTAGTAGTCCTTGATTATATATATTTTCCGCATCTAACTATCAAACTTGTTATACTTGTTTAACTTATGCTCATCTTAGTTCTATTTTACATTTTGAGTTCCATGGTTATGGGTTTGTAGAGACTAGCCTCGGTTATTCCGTAAATAGCTCCAAACCGGAAGCCGAACTCTTGTTTACTAGTTTGTTTAAATAGTTGTATAAACATGTTTTATGTAAGATTTGAGTTTCTAAAATCATTTTAATTAGTTCTGTGGTTATGGGTTTGTAGAATCTAACCTCGGTCTTATCCCGAAACAAGATCCGAACCGGAAACCGAACTTTCGTTTAAAAACTTTGTTGTTGACTTTTTGTATGTAAGACTTTGGTATTATTATTTATAAATTATTTTACAAGTTCTATGATGTTTGGACATGTGGTAACCATTCTTGGCCTTATTCCAAGATAAAAACCGAACCAAACCGAACTAAACCAAGTTTACTCGCTTAAGACACACAAGCGTGTTTTTAACCATTAAAGCTTATATAATTCTTTAAAAATACTTTATAAACTGATTTTAATTATTTTCACAAAGTACTCGGAATGTTGAATCCAACTTGATCCTATAACAAAGTTTGGACCGACTAAATCGAACACTCGCTTAACGGGCGTTGTTAGTTCTAAAACAATAAGAACTACATACTTGGTTAAGTCTCTTTAAGATTTATTGAGTTATCTCATACATTTATTTTTTTAGGAAAGTTGACTTTGGGTTTGGTCAAGTCACCAAGACCCGAACCGACTACCCGAACACTCGTTAAAACCCGTTTTAGTATCTATATTATAAAGGGACTTGCTTTCTTGCATTTTTACCCACCTTATTACTTAACATAACTTGAGTAAAATTAAGGGCTAGATACTTTAACCCGGTTTCGAGCAAACTTACATTTTTAAAGGACTATTATTATAATTTCTTAAATATTTACATTTTAAACCTTAAACTTTAAATTGTTTACATTTCTTATCATTTATTTTCGTTTAAAGACTTCCAAGACAACTTTTCTAATACAAGACTTCTTCTCCTTTAGGCTTCGTTCGTTAAACTCATCGTTCCGGTTAATCTCCAAATCATCAAATCTTTCAAGTTTATTTCTTGAACGTGAGTACTTTCATCCCCCGTTTTCACTCTTTTATATTTTGGGGGTGACATTGCAAACTTATTCAAATCCAAATGATTTATACTTGAGTCTTAAACCACAAACTTTATTATATACTTTACTTAAATAAATGCTCGATTTGGTGATTATATGCTTATATGCTTGAGTGCTAATGTGTTTACCGCTTTTGGATGGTTGATTCATAAATCCGAGTATATCTGACATCCCCTTATAAAAAGGTGTCGTTAATGTACTCTTATTACCGATTTCATACAAAATCCGAGTATATTTGGCATCCCCTTATAAAAAGGTGTCGTTAATGTATTCTTGTTAACGATTTCATTTATCTAAATTGTTGCTATTATTTATTGTTTTGTATACAAGTTGTGGAATTTCATATTATATATCTATTGTTCAAAAACTATGAAATTGCTCACCAACCTTTGTGTTGACAAAATCTATTTATGCAATGTTACAGGTTTGACTTTAAGTTGACTCGAGGACTTGAAGAAAAAAAACGTTACCGAGGCTATTAGGATATTAGCAAAACGAACATTATATTATTTACTATGATTTGAATTCGTTTATTGTATGAACAAGTTATGTGACTCTTTGTGTTTTTATGAATTTAAATGAGTTGATTAAATATTGTCACTTAATAGTGTCGTGTGCGATGAACAATCGGTTGCGCCCCGACGTTTCCGTCATGGTCGGGGTGTGACAGTAAACAACCTGAACCCTATTTAAAACAAACACAAAATAGATAAACATGGAATGTAGATAACATCAAAATAATAAAAGGTAATCTAATCAAATTAAAGATCACATTTTGATATTCCTGTATCATTTTCAGTTTTTCACGATACCTTTCAACCATGGAAATACTATCGTACACTATTGCACTCTTAAAAAAAATACATATATAATAGGATGGGTACACCTTATAGCACTTAAGGCACAACAACACACAAGAGAATACTTGGTTCCCAACAATCTCGATGCATTCGCCCCGAGCAAGGACACCACAGCGGTTGCGCTATGCGTGGTGTTACGTTCCCTACAACACGGCGTCTCTACATTAGCCTTCAAGTCTTGCGGAGTGACCATACCCCATGTCGTATGGGTGGATGGTGGAATTTGATTTGGATCCAAAAGATTTTACATGAACCTAATATACGCATCCGAAAATCATATTAAACATAAATACTTGAACATGACTAACACTTTCGGAGTTGATGCAAACACAACTCACGTAACAAGATAATAGACGGTGTTTTGAGAAGTGAGAACCTCAATCCCATCCATTAATCATTATCATCTTTTTAACGGTTTTTTGGATTATTGACGAGTTACTAACCTACCCAAGAATCTTCATAAGCAAGAAATTGTGAGGTGCTAGGATGACATGCCTCCGAAGAAAAGCCTGTACATCAGTCTACCTTAGCAATCCCGGCCCAAAGACTACTCGCCCCAGAAGTAAACCGCATCATAAGTGAATAAAAAACTCTCGGGCCCAACTTAAAACGGTATTTTATTATTATTATTTTTTTAAGAGGTGGGACCGGAACCCTTCCATTATTATTGCATCTAGTTACATTGTGACTGTACAAGATAAGTACTAAATTAAGGATGACTTTTGTGGATTAGATGACCAGGTTCCATGCATAATGGGGCCCATTATTTAAGGCGACCTCACGATACCGTTGGAAGACGGTAACAGAAACTCCATTATTTTATTAGTTATTATATAGTTAATTTTTCAAGTTACGTACATTGATGTCATCCACTTACAAACTAACATCTGGCAATTCTGAAATTGATAATTGGCATATAAATTGAAGACGTATCAGTTTTTAGGGCTAGTAATTCGTGTCTTAACAGGTTTAACAGATATGAAGTGACGCGCAAAACAAAAGTATAAAACATGAATACGACTTGTTTAACTAATTTATATGTCATGACTATAAGACAGTTTTAAGTTTCATATACCAATAAGGGAATATAATGGAGTCTAGCCTACTAATTTCAATACTTTAAGAAAATTAAAAAATCACATACCGCACTTTTTTGCTTAACAGGTCTTATCGTGTATTTAACAGGTACCCAATTGTCAGCCCGGTCCTGTTTTGTCTGTCCAATTAATTTGTCTATTTTATTAAAAAAAGGAAAAAAAGAAAAATAAACAAAACAATAGGCTATTTAGACAACGATTTGGTTCGTTAAACAAGCTCTAATTTGTGTTAAATCATTTAGGGTCGTCTCCATATCCATACAGGTTTTTATATTATTTTTTTAGCCGGTCATATGTAACCAATGACTTAATGAACGGTTATGTTCGTTTTTACATTCACAAACAAATAATAATGCTAATGCAATTACATTTTAATGAAATTGTTAATTGAAAAGTACCCAAAAAAAAAAACCCTTAGAAAATAAATAAATAATGAACAACAGATTTTGAAAGAAAATAAAAATCTACAAACCTAGTACTTTTACTCACCAATTGCATCACAACATTTTACTCACCAATTCAATACACATATCTGATGCATGTTCCGGTGTTTTGTGGTGTAGGATGACTCCTTTTGTAACAAAGCTAACATGTGTTGTTTTGTGCATGATTCTGAAAGTGCGTTTAGCGTATGGTTGATCAATAATCAAGTCATTAACTGAAAATCGACGAAATTTAATCGAAATTTACTTAAAAACCGATTCACCAAAAACCGAATTAACCGAAAAAAGGTTATCGGTTATTTTTTGGACTCTCGGTTAACCGAACCGATTATACATAAAAGGTTATAATAAATTAAGTGTCCGTGTTCTCGGTTAACTGAACCGATGTCCATTTTTAAATAAACGAACATGAACATAAATATTTGTTCGATTAAGTGTCCATGTTCTTTTAAAGTTAAATGAACGAACACGAATATGCCCGTGTTCGTGTTGATTCAATTCGTTTATAGGCTTTCATTATTCACATTGATGATACATAAGTTATAAGTCTCAATCTCTAGGCTCTGCCGATTTTATTTGTGTTCGTGAACCGTTCGTGAACATATTAATTTCCTTAATGAACTAACACGAACATAAAATCTCGTTCGGTAAGTGTTCGTGAACCGTTCATGAACACATTATTTTATTAACGAACGAACATGAACAGGGCATTGTTCGTGTTTGTTCGGTTCATTTACGGCCCTAATAATATGCTATTATCCGTAACAATCATATTCCTTTAATGATATTATATTCTAATACTTCAAAATAATATATTTATTCATTTTCTTTAACCATTATTTTCTTACTTTTGGATATTTCATTCCACTAGTTACATATATTAATTAATTTAGAACAGCAGTGATTTAATATTCTCTTATGTTGCTAGCTTTGATAGTTAGTTCTTTACCTGTTAAAAGTTAAAATTGAGTTTATGAGTAACTTTTAATGTATATTTTGGAAGTAACATGTACAACCTAATTGTTTATAAAATTCATTTTGTTTGATTTTAGTAAAATTTTTTAACAAAGGTCAAAAACATTTAGTCCATGTTAAAACTAATTGAATTAAACCGAATAACTACTAACAATCGATTAACAAAAACCGAAAGATTATTGTTTTTTAATAGTTGAACGCTTGAACTATTTAGAGCCAACTCAAATTGTGTACACTAGGGAAGAGATCGGTACCGTACCGGTACCAACTGGTCACGGTCCCGAAAATCGTAAATTTTTGGTACCGGTACCTAAGGTAAAAAATTCAAAAAATACCGGTACCGGTCCCGATACCGAAACTTAAAACTTTGACACCGACCAATTTCGATACTGGTACCGAATTTGCTCATTCATAGTGTACACCTTACTTTAGCGGGTCTTAATAAATGCCTATGAAGTTCAATTTAGTGTTTTGAATTAAAATTTAAATTTAGTGAGATCAAATACATAGACTTAACCCAAAATTAGCTAAACAAACCTTTTCATTGGTCTAAATTAAGGAATCAAAAAGTCACACGTGGCAAATAAGAACAAACGAACATGGGCCGACCTGAACTGGCGGTGGACGGCGGTTTAGATTCCCGTGGTCTCCGGCGCCGGAAACACCGCCACCGTCACGAAATTATAATCAATAATAATAAAAATAATAAATTCTTATTCTTTATTATAACATATTCTTATTTAATTATTTATTTCCAATTATATTCCAACAGATAAACAAACTTCCATTTGGATAAATATTCCACGTATTCACCCCCCATCTCCTCCGCCTATAAATACCTCCACCCCCAATTCCCAAAACCCTAATTACTTATTCAATTCACATTCAAACTCTAAATTCAACATTCAACAAATCATTTCTTCAATTCGATCATCAATGGCGGTTTCATCAGCTTCTTCACTCTTCACTTCCCCCAATTCCACCTTCACTTCATCCTCATCTTCACAATCACACTCACTTCCAGTTTCCGTCAAATTCAAACGATCCACCGTCACCGCCGCCTACGCCACCGCCGAACGGCCGGAAACAGTCAGACCGTACCGTACAGGTGGAGCTAGTTCGTTATACGACGTGCTCGGAGTACGAATCGGAGCAGATATGCGGGAGATTAAGTCCGCGTACCGGAAACTAGCTAGGGTTTTGCATCCGGACGTCGGGTCCGGTGACTCGTCGGCGGATGAGTTTATGAAAGTGCACGCGGCTTATTCTACGCTGGCGGATCCGGAGAAACGAGCGGTTTATGATCGGAATTTGATGAACCGGCGAGCCGGAGATTCGTTTCCGGTCGGGTATAAGAGCCGGAGATGGGAGACTGATCAGTGTTGGTAGAATATGGACCGTTGGATTTGTAAATATGGAGATTATTATTAGTGGCTGATCTCTCAATGCTTTGATAGATTTTGGAATCAGAGTATTAGGCTAGAGATTAGGGTTATTATGGTATTCGTAACCAATAGTATGTTAGATTTTTTATTGCCGTTTAAAGTATCTTGTATCTAAATTCAGATGATTTAGTAGTTTACTTACTATTTATATAAAGGAACTAATACATGTTAACCACTAACACGGAACCTAAACACATGTTGCAAATTTACTGAATTTATGGAAGTACCCCTGTGCATCAAATTAGTAGCAACAGAGATCCAATCTTGAATTAACCATAATACAAAAACAAGCGACTTTTATAGGAACCTATTTAACCTATGCCAAAACTTTTACCGAGTTTCCGTGAAGAGAACATACAAAACTTTTAACTGCCCAACAAAACAAGCAAATTTAATTGAATATTTAGACATCATCACTAGGGCCGTCTTCAAAAATGCCAAAAAAAACAAGGTTCGGGACATGAAAAACAAAAGGCCCTAACATATATATATATTAGAGGTGGCAAATGGGTTGGGTTGGGTCGAACAAACCATGGATCAAAATAGGTTTGGGCCAGATTGGGTCATAATAGGTTAGGGTCGGAACGAGTCAAAACGGTTTTTTTTTTTTTTTTTGACGAGAATAGCGACGGAAACATTTTAGTATTTTTAAATTTTTCGCTTTTTATTTATATTTTGAGTTATTAATTTTTTTTTTTTGAATTTTTTTCTAAAGGATTTCCTATTAAGAATAAAAACACCTCCAAAAAAATTCAAAAATAAGAATAAAAAAACATAACTTAAATATAAATCAAAAACAAAAAAAAAGAAAAAACTAAAATATATCCTCTGTTGTCCTCGTTCCATTAAAAAAAAACTCCACCGAGAAATCGAATTGAAACCGAAAGTCGACGAAAATGAAACAAAAAGCCAAAACCGAACCAAATAAAGCGAAATCAAAAAATCGATCAAAACGAAACTAAAAAAAACTGAAACCGAACAAAAATGAAACTAAAAAAACGAACAAAAACGAAACAAAAAACCAAAAACGAGTCCGAAATTAACCAAAAAGAACCAAAACCCAACCCATCCTGTGTGAAAACTCGTGCTGGCTTGAAACCTGAACTGAACCCATTCCAATCTCAAACCCGTTTCATGCCAAAACCTATCTTGTGTGGAACCCGTTCCGATCCGAAATCTGTCACATTTCCTTAGGACACTTACCAACATCGACCCATTTATTTGAATATGACGACCCAATTTGACCTGAAAATTACAAGATGAAATTTCAAATGACCCATTTTGAACCATTTAATTAAAATCTCCAAACCAAACCAAACCAAACCAACCCATTTAAGTTTTAAAACAACCTAAATTGACCTATTTGTAATGGTTTGGGCCAATATTGCAACCCCTAATATATATATACAAAGAATAACATAGCCAATTAGTATTTAGTAATTAACTATCAGATATTCAATTATAGTATCAACATCAAGTATCAATTGAAAAAAGTTAACTATTAAAGTTAACATTAGCAAATATGAAATAAATCAATAATAATCGGCTTTGAATTCTAAATTTATGTTTGTAAAGAAATGATTATGTTAGTGTATTTTCATTAATTCATAAACAAACATACAAGAACCTTTAATAAACGAACATAAACAAACATTGATAAACGAATATGAACGAACAAACATTTGCGAATGTAAACAAACGAGCACATCACCGAACATTGATAACACATCTGAACGAGCGTGACACCTGTTCATGTTCATTCAATTAATTCATCGAATAAAATGTCTTGCTCATCTTCGCTCGTTTAACAATGGTTGTCTTTGAAGGTTCAATTTGTTTACATATGGTTGTCTTAGGTTCAGATGCATTAACTGTTTATCCAAACAGTTATATAAGCAACGCTAAACGCCACATATATCATGTCAAGAATCTTGAAAGAATCACTTCAACACGAAGTTAATAACAATAATAAACGTCGATTGCCGCCACGCTGGTCGCCGCTGGCCGGAGAAACTCCCAAGGTCGTCATTCGTCGCCTCGTCGGAAGTCTGATGGTCGTCACTTGTCGCCGGCTGGAGATTAGAATTTTAGATGTTGCACGGCTGCACTACTGCAACTTCTAAGTCATCTACTAGGTTATCTTTTTTTTATATTATTGGGCCTCCCTTTTAATACCATTAGGCCTAAAATACCAAGATATATATAAAATTTTTTGCAAGACTCATGGGTCCTATAAAAGATGTGGGCCTGGGGCCTGAGCCCTATCTGCCCTGCCCATGGGTCGGGCCTAATCATCACTAGAGGTGATTTTTTATGGTGTTCTTAGATGCCACATGACATATGTCCCACCAACAAATATTCTCTCCTCTCTCCTCCGTCTCACTCACACACACAAGTTTTTCATGATTCTTACCACATGAATTTTACTAATACCTCTCTCCTCTACATCATCATCTATCTCCTTTAACACACATTTTCTCTTCAAGGAATCTCTATGAATTTCCTATTGGAGATGGTCTTAGAGGTTTTAGGCATGCTCTATGTTAAATGGAGAAATCTGAAAAGGAATTACGCCCATTGGGTATTTTGGTTATCAATTTAAATGTAACATCCGTATTTCGAGATTACTAAATAAAAGAAAATTATTGTTTCGTGTGTGTCGCTCATTTATTGTGTGCGTGTTTATTTTTGGATAAGGATTGGGATTGGTGAAGGAAGTGGGTGGTGGGGTCCATAGCTCTCTATATAAGGCCATCCCCCCCATCCCTTCACCATTTCTTCCCACAACACACACACACACACTCCCTAGAACACACACACTCTCTCTCTCAAGACCCGAATCCGAATTCAGGCTAAAGTAAGGAAGATCTTGGTGATCAAGTGTCTTCAAACAACAAGAATCACGTCCAGATCCTCGAGTTGTCCAAATCCGAACCAAACCCGAAGCTAAAGGTGAGTTTTAGCCAACAAGGTTAAGTTTTGTGGTTGAGTTCGACATGTAAATCGATATCTTAGTAGATCGGGTTGTAAGATGTAGGAAAAACATAAACTTGGTGAGTCATAGCCTCACGGGTATGATATAGGACAAAAGGGATGTTCAGACCTCATAAAACACGGGTATACAAAGTTGGTACGACCCAAAACCCATAAAAAGGGTAAAATCGGGTCCTAAAGAGGAAACAAGGAGAAAAATGGCTTTAAAATGGTAAAAACGAAGAAAAGGAAAAATTTCGCATCGCACAGACATGCGAAGCGAAAAAGGTTATTTCGCATCGCATGACCATGCGAAGCGAAAAAGGTAATTTCGCATCGCACAGTCATGCGAAGCGAAAAAGTTCCATGCGAAACGAAAAAGCATGGTAAGCAAAATTTTCATGCGAAATTGTTTTTAAATTGATGAAAAACGTGGCCCGATCCATTTTCTGATGCATTTTTGTTAAAGGACTGTTGGTGAAAATAAAATTTTTCCGAGCGGACCTGGCAGCTCAACCCCAGCTAGGGGCTCCGCCCCTAGACCCCGCTACCAGGGGCGCTGTCCCCGGACCCCCGTTAGTTGAGGGTTTCATAAACTTAGATGTAGGAAGTAGTGGTAATAGATAATTGACACGCGTATGTATTGTACATTTAGCCGTGCACAACTAAAGAATGACATTACTATTAACGGTGAGAGAAACCGACTCCAGGTGAGTTTCTAGCCCCATTTCTGTGTTATGTTTTGGGGCTGTGTGCATACTCAATGTGATTAGTTAATACACTTACCTTAAGTGGTAAGTGTATGCTGTATGAATGTTTATAAATATACCTAATTAGTGTAGAAAGAGCTAAACGTATGTATGAAGAGGTATATGAGAACATATATAACTAACGAAGGAATGTATGTATGATATGTGTAAGAGGTATATGAGAACAGATATAGCTAATGAAAGAAAGGTATGTACGATATGTGTAGTGTATAAATGGTATGTATGATATGTAGAGTTGAAGAATTAAGGGTTGCCTACCCTAATAATATAGGCAAAGAATAAAGGGTTGCCTACCCTAATAATATAGGCGAAGAATAAAGGGTTGCCTACCCTAATAATATAGGCGAAGAATTAAGGGTTGCCTACCCTAATAATATAGGCGAAGAATGAAGGATTGCATACCCTAATAATATATGCGAAGGTTATAGGGCTTATGTATGTATAAAATAATGAAGGTAAGTAAAAGAAGGAATGTATGGAAGTAAGATTGTAAAGAATGAGAATGAAATGTATGTTACCTGCTTAACTAGAACTCACTCAGCGTAGCTGACTTTTAGTATGCACGCAGGCAAATAGGTTGAGGCAGCTGGCTTGAGGAGGGACACATGGCATGAGCTATAGAGACTGGTATCTATGAAAAAGTGTCATGAGTGTTTTATGTTATGTCTATGAAAGGATAATTTGTATGTTAAGACAAGATTCGATGTTTTGTAATGTAATGCCTGAAGTTTTTAATTATTCCGCGAAAGTTTTAATTAACTCTGATTTTAGAACTGTGTTTATGAATAAATCCAACGCCAAGGTAGGGTTTCCGGGAATGGGGCCTTACATTAAATAGGAGTATTGGATTTAAACAATCCCAACTATTCTTGTTTGGCCGCCACCGATCCCAACCACAGAAATCACTACCACCAGTCCAAACTATTAACATTTTTGTCACCAATGGACCCTGACTAATTGAACCCTAACGTCGTTAGTCTCCGGTTGCCGGAAAAACATTTTAGGCCAGAAAAAGTGACATTCGAGACAAAATCAGGTACACCTCAGTACATAATTACCGATTAATTAATTAACCGCTTGTTGTGTACCGAACAAACAATTAACCAAACGGGTCTGGTTATGACCCAGATACCTCGGGGGGGGGGGGGGGGATCTATAAGTGATATACGTTTAATATAAGCTAACATATTAGTATTATGGCCTTAGTACGATAGCAAACCAGTTAAACAAAAACATACTCGTTTAACTACCCGCTATGAACTAAATCGCGAAAGAGAATTACAAAACAAGCATTGTATCATCCATTAAGCCAAAAGAATTTACAAAACACTTAATGGGAATGTTTTAAGCGTTCTGTGAAAATATTTTCGATTTTTACAAACAAAAAGTATGTTTTTATAAATTTACACAAAAATGGCCGAAAAACGATTGTTTTCGCAATGTTTGTCGTACCCGATATATTTTTCGCGCCAAAACCAAACCCGAAATAAATTTAGACTCGGGATTTCACGTCCGGGCACGTTAAACGATGTAATGGATCAAAATTGGGGCAAAGGGGTGGCCTATGAAACTTGCGGCCGCCACCCCTTTGTTATTATTATTGTATTAAGCTTTCTTTAAACTTAAGTTTACAAAGATATTTAGGCTATTTTCCAGAAACTTAACACCAAAATATCTACTGTTCTTCATCACATCTCCAAGAAACCCTAGGTAATCTTCATATTTTGATCATTAATACATGATTTAAACATGTTTAATCATTCCTAAACATAGTTTGATTACTAAAAATCATTCCTAACCATGCAAAAACCTTAAAAATTTCCCAAAAACATGTTTTGATCATACACATGGTTAGGAATCAGAATCATACTCTTTTTTTGCCGTATACACGGATTAGAGGGTTTAAACGACATTTTTACGGTTCAAAAGTTCGGTTAAATACCCTAGCCGAAACCCTAAGTTTCATGGCTGTCATATTGATGAAACATGCTTGGTTTGTGATAGAGGACCTTTACTTAGCTTATATAGAAGCATAAGAACCCGGAGATTGGATTAAGAGAGCGGAAACGGGCGAAAACCGTAAAGGTAATGTCGAATTGCTCGATTACGGGCTGTTTAGGTAAGGTCATTATATGCATATTGTTAGGTTATAAAATTTTGCAAGGACATCAGGGACAATATGATTGAGTCTCTGTCCAAATTTGGTAATTTTTCGACCATCCAATAATATTTGGCGAATTTATTATTGAATTGGGATGTTGATTAAATGATTGAAAAATTATAAAATTTGGTAGGGAATTCAGATTTACTATAATATGATCACATATGAAATTTGGGATCATTTGGAAAACCCTAGCTATGTTTTGTGGATTTGCGTTTATTCGAGTTTTCATAGTTGTTTTTGGCTCGAAAAAGGTATTTGGCAAGGTTGTTAGCTTCTAGAAATTTTACAGGTTGTTTTGAAAAATATTTTGATCACTCAAGAATTTTTTCAGATTTTTCAGAAATCATTTGGTATAAACGGATGATTTTTGGGCTAAATATATCATATAAAATGATTTTTTATAAATTAATAAATCAGTTTATAATTCCAGAAATGTTTTTATAAAAATCTAAATATTTTAATTGATAAATGGCTAAATTTTCATAATTTAATGATTGACGGATAATTAATTTGTGCTAATTTGAAAATTAAACAAATTCAATCAAACCAACGAGTTCTTGATTAACGAACCTGTTGGGATACCAGAACATCAAGAGTGATAAAAAAAACCATATTTTTGGATTAATTAAGTAAAAAAAACTTTTTGTGAGAAATCCGAATAATTTGGGTGAATTGTGTGTGTTTTTTCTTAAAATCAAACTGAATAAACGGAAATGAGCACCCTAGCGAATGTAGACCCCTAATTTATTATCTTTCTTTATAACTTAATCATTTTATCAACTAAAACATTTACCCAAGTTTATATTCCCATAACTGTTCTCTAAACGCGCAAACGAACAACTTGGCCCCACTGGTGAAACGGGGAAACTGAGACAAGTTCGGTTTTAAGTATTAGACATTGAACAACATCACAATCTAAGCCTACTGACACTTTCTGGGTGTAACAACTATACCCAGACTAGCTATACAGCCCATTTTAGTATAACGATTATAATAATATTAAAATATTAATATTATTATAATATTGATTACATGAACTAGTGATGACGAACTGAACAAACCACAAGCTGACGCTGTGCTGATTATCTACTAAACCGTGAGTTTCATGACCCCTCTCTTTAAACAGTTTTATAAACTTTTGGGGTGAAAAACATGTTTGATTACATATGCATATATGAAACGTGTGATGATGTGAATTATCTAAGTGCTAACACAAGAAAGTCTCCACGAACACAGTGATTAACTTCGAGCCGCTGGCTTGTGAATAGTACTATTGGTTTGACAAGCCCAAACGGAATCAGCCTGGTTGCCGTGTCACACTTAACGCCGTTTGCACATGACCATAACTATACAAACAGGCTATGTAGTGTTAGACATAGCTACTCGGGGCATGTTGTGGGCGGAAGGGGGCCACAGTGGTTGATTGTGCGTGAGAAATGGAGGCACGCAACACAAGCAGTCAAGGTTTCACTGTAGCTTAGCATAATTACATAATTTACATAACTGTTGACTTGTAATTACATACAAGTGTTGACTTGTGATTACACACGAATATCATACATATAAGTGTTGATTACACATAACTGTTTTCTTGAAACTCGTGAAACTCACCAACTCTTGTAGTTGACCCGTTTTAAACTGCTTTTCAGGTTTACCAAAGTTGGAATAATTCGATGACGTGCTACCTATCATGGAACGTGATCGATGCTATGTGAATAGATACAAGTTACGAGTAAGGAGTGGGACAGTTAATATATAATTTTGTTTGTATTGTTTCTTCCTAAACAATGTTGTTGATACCAGGGGTGTCTGTTACATTCCCGTTTTACGCTTCCTCATTTTGCTAGTCGGGGTGTGACAGAAGTTGGTATAAAAGCCATTGGTTATAAAGGACTAGGTTATCCCTTAGGGTACCTAAAATATAACCGTAGGCTAGATTCTTTCTGGGAAAAATAAATAATAATATAATATTATATACTGAGGATGCCTGGATGAACTCGAAGGGCATGTGAGTTATAATGGTCCGGAACATAATAATAGACTTGCTTGTGCGAGGGAATTCGGGGAGAAGTCGCGGAACGTATGGGTAGGTAAAACTGACAACATATGTGTATAAAAAGTAATGCTAAGTATGTATATATATGTAATACACATACGTGCATATTTGGACAAGGTGTATGAATACGTGTACGTACTATACTGTCGATAATGGTAAATCTTATTATAATGAATATTATATTCGATTATAATCAATATTAATTTTATTATAATTAGAATTAAACTTTAATAAAACTAATACTATATTTTATTATAATTAATATTAAATCTGGTCTAATTCATAAACCTCCCATACACTAATTAACGCTAGCAATAAATATCTTTATTATAACTAACCATTGTGTAGGGAGCCAGGGATATGGCAAGGAGTAACGATTATGTACGGGAAGAGGAACCAGTGATATCTATGGAGGAGGAGGATCCAGAGAGAGACCCGAAGATTGAGGAGGAGGACCTAGATGAAGAGCTAGAAGAGGACGAGGAGGAGATAGTTGTTAGAGAGCTACCCAGCAGTGAGCCTAACCTATCTGGTTATAGATGTGATAGTTACCCACCCAGGTCACCACATAGGGATCGGGACAAGGTTACCAGCCAGTATCGTTCCCTTACTAGAGCAGCTAGATCACCTACTCCACCTATCCACATGTCCCCGACGACTTCATCAAACGGCGAGTTCGACAGACCGCCCGTATTGTCACACCCCAAAAACCTCAATATAACAACAGAAGACTTAATCAACTAATTTGGGCGGTGACGGACGCCGTTTAGCCATCAGTATTTAAGCATAACATATTCACATACAACTTGAACTTTTATTCATTATAAAATGTCATAAATCGCACGTGTTAGAGTACACGTTTCGTTTAAAATAGGGTCCAACATTCAAGTATTACACACTTGTTTTTCTCACATCATCTCCACGAAGCCTCCGGGTTTCATTTACCTAAAAACACATTTAAAATAATTTTGTCAACACAAAGGTTGGTGAGTTCTCAATTTAAAAACCATGATGTAACAGATTTCGGCTTTTACATCAATTATTTCTTCATTTTAATCAATGGGTATATCATCATTAACTTTTGTATTTCACTTCACATTTATTTCATTAAAACACAAGTTTTCTTTGTTTAATTATTCCCATAAATACCACTTCGTCCATACAGACCGAACTCATTTTATTACTTTGCCTTTACTAGACCAAGGTCTACTTTCGTTTTATACACGAAAGTTATTCCAATTTTCACACCGGTCCTCGCTTTACCACGAGAGACCATTTGGCCCCCCTTTCGCTATAGAAACGAAAGTGCATAAAATTTAACACACCAGTCCTCGCTTTACCACGAGAGACCAGTTGGCCCCCCTTTCGCTATGAAAGCGAAAGTGCATAAAATTCAACATTTTATTTAACAAGTGTGATAGTTATAGACTAGCTAGGAATATAACAAATGTATGACTCCCTTAAATCTATAATCAAAGCGTACAACAATCAAAATATTTATCACTTACCCCACCGGCGCGACCGGTGATGATAGGGCGTCACCCCAATAGATCTATCAATATTTCTATGCATGTTTAACAGTTAATGATTATAAGGCTGTGGAATTGTTCCCGATTTTTACCCACGACAGCCCGACCATGTTGGTCAATTTAAAGTCATTCCAATACCACAGTTGTCAAGATAAAACGCGTTTTGACCCAAACGTGTTTTCCTCCAAAACATTTATAAAATTATTTAAATGTGTCAAAACAGTGGGGATTTATGAGAAACTCACCTTTGTCTCAGCACAATTAACACATACGAGATGATACACAACCAGTTGATGCAAGATCTTAACAACAATCATCCAATGATAACTGGATTTCCTATGTTTAATATAAAATATATTAACACATAACACATACACAAGTAGGAACGTATCCTAACTTAACTCGTTTATCCTCACGTGTCTTATTTATCATAATTGTAATGATTAAATTACGAAGTTCTATCGTTTTAGAAAATCATAACCGAATCAGATGTTATTTAATAAAAAGTATATATGTATTTATTGTAAAATTATAATAACCTTTTATTAACCGGTTATCATATATATATATATATATATATATATATATATATATATATATATATATATATATATATATATATATATATATATATATATATCATAAATTTACACGAAATCGTCCAAGTCTCGATTATACCGTTTTTTAACACTCAATATTAACTCACGGTTTTCTAATTGATTATTAACAACCTTTTCATTGTCCAAGTTATTTCCATTAACGATATTCATACTAATCTCTTGTTTTCAACACTTAAAGATATAAAATATATATATACCTCCTCGCATATGGTTCGAGTCTAAAAATCTGCTCAAAACCCGCATGCAATGTGATCCGGATACACCAACGCGTTCTTTTTTGCGTCACGAACGTTTCTCTGGTCTCGGATCGTCCGTACGACACCTTAAAACCTACATGCAACCCGTTTTAAGAAACTATGTTCGTTCTGAAATCTGACCAGTAACTTACGAAGCTTATAACTCACCTTCCACACATCTGATCATCAATCCCTTTTGTGGAATAAAATATCTATGAGTTAGGAAGGCTCAACGAAAATTTCAGCTCGATCCGACAATCGGATCTCCAAGAATCTTCTTTTCTTTAAAGCTGCGTTTTCAAGATCCGCTCAGCGAACTGAGTCCGAAAACGAGCCTCAAAACCCAACTTAAACTTCTCCGATCCTCATCTCCACCATTCAAAATGATTATCTATGGGTTATAAACCCTATGTGAAAAATCAAGATGATCGGACCGTTAGATCTTCGGTTATGGAACGATCTTTACAGACATGCAAAACTTATACAATCTGTCCAGATTTTAAAACGTGTTTTTAATGAACTTAAGCTCAAAATTAGGAAAATAGGAGCTTACCATCGTGTTCGGGACGTCGAAAAATGGTTCCGGGTAAAAGACGGGCTTTGGCCGCCATCGGACCACCACGCCGGACCACCACCGGCCTCCGGCCACCTTGCCGGAATTCTCCAACCTCTCTCTACCCTCTCTCTCTCTCTCTCTCTTTCTCACTCTCTAATAATGCAGAAATTTGATGATTAATGAAGGAAAAGTGGGGGTAGCCCACTTATATAGGTGCGGATTTAAACGAGTTTCACGATCGCGTTTTGGTCACTCGCTTTCACGATCCCGCTACTACAAGTGGCGTATTTTCCGAATACATTTCGTCAAAATATTTATTCCGTTCCCAACTTAAATTTGTCTCGTTAACTTATTATTTCCACTAATAAGTTATTATCGATCGTTTTCTAGTGTCGGTGTCGGTTCCGTGTTACTCCAAATCTTAACAAAACTAGTTTAGTTGTTTTTCCCAAAAACAACCCATCCAAACTTATGGCATCTATTCGATTTATTTTATCCACATAATAAACCTCAAAATATGGCGACGGTCTTAACTTTTGCAGACTTATCGGTACAGGTGCTTTAACAACCGTGTTCGAAAATACTAATGTGCATTTTCCCGCTTCGTTATAACTCCGAATTACGTCACGTTTTCGCCTTCGTTCTCGGTTTTCAATCCTATACACTATTCAATTGGGTCCACTTATGGATATTTTCTAGAATGTCTGGTTGAATATTCGCACGTTTAACTGAAAACTTTCGTTTATTCTTACTTATCATCAAAATTTCCTTATTCAGTCTGACCTCTCATGTGCTTTCCTTGATACATATGACCTTCATTATTAGAATAAAATAATATTTAACTTACGGTCTTAATTTCTCATTTAACCCGGTCTAAACATGTCTTAATCTCGATTGTGGAATATAATAATACTTTTTATTTTACCGGGTGTCACACGTATTCGGGTAGCCTCGATCGACCATACTTTATCCCCACTTAGATCTACTTACTATCGGGGAGAGCCTTCACGTCCTAGGACAGATACTACACCCTCCCGTTCGTTGAGTGTACCTACCTCTAACCCCGACCTCTCAGACATAGAAAACAACTCTTGGATTGCTGTCCTGATTGACCGTGTGATAGACCACTCGATAGCCATAGCTAACATTAATCAGGGGAGGAGAGACGTGACCCAGTGCTTATTGACACTACAGCAGATGTTATTGAACTTACAGTAGTCAGACGCCTACCACCGCTGGTGTTTGGACAGGGTGACAGTCCGACTGTGGAGTTGTTACTGGATGATTACGGCGTTATTATTTTTGTGTTTGTGGTTAGTGCATCGTTTGTATAGATAGATGTAGTATGCTACGGATCTGTATATGTAGTCTCTTGGTACTCCGTGTATGTATATAGTAGTATGTATGCTGACATGGAGCATGATTTTGATGCATTATTACAAGCATGGCCCTTACATGGTTAAGTCTAACAACAGTCACATAGTGACATATTTTGATATAGTATCAAGCTAAGTCTATGTGCCATTTTGATACATATGTACAGTACAGTACAGTATGTGAAATACAAGTATGTTGATCAGTTTACTTGTATAATCATTGTTGTGATTACTGTTATGATATGTTTTGTGATGGAATTAGTATTAATTGGCTTGTATTTGATTATCATTATAGAATGGTCCCAAAGAAAGCAAACCCTATGACTGAGGTGGAAGTAGTCGAGATGATTGCTCGAAAAATACAGGCAGTAATCCCACTTATTGTAACACAAGTAACTGCCTGTGTAAATGCAAACTTACAAACAAATCAACCGCCAAACAATAATGCCCCCCCCCAACCAAAACTAATACTGTCACAAATAATATTCCCCCACCTAATACAAATGCCACTCCCAATGCAAATAATCCCCCACCAGATACAAATACTATCAACAATAATAATCGCCCTGTAAATACAAACACCATGGGTAACAATAATCCTCCACCGAACCCGAACGATGACCATAACAATCCTAATCCCCCGCAAAGAGAATATTCAATTAAAAAACTTTATGGCCTGTAAACCGATTGATTTCAGTGGCACCGAAGGGCCAAACGGGTCGATTAAATGGATTGAAAAGACTGAATCTATCCTTAATATCATCAATTGTCCACCCAAAAGCATAGTCAAGTATGTTACCTCTACGTTTACTGATCACGCCTTAGTGTGGTGGAACACTACGGTACAAATTAAAGGGCAGGATGCGGTTAACCGCATGACTTGGGCTGAACTCAAATGTTGATGCTGGAACATTTCTGCCCAAAAAACGAAATTCAAAGGTTAGAGCATGAACTCTGGAGCCTGGAAATGAAAGGAGCAATTATTTGGGATACACAAACCGCTTCAATGAACTAGCTCGCATGGTACCTTGGTTAGTAACTCCTGAAGCTAAGCGTATTGAACGTTATATTTGGGGTTTAGCCCTGGAGGTAAGAAGTTTGGTGAATTCTGTGGGTCACACATCTTTTGAGAATACTCAAACCGACATTGTAACCTTTGACTTGGTGAGAAGCGGGGGTATTGAGAATGCCCGGGAATCAGTGGGAATGAAACGAACCGACTATGGGACGAGACCACAAGGAGGGCAATCAAGTAAAATTATGCTATGACCAGTTCCGTTACGAAGCAGGACATGTATAAGAGACCCGGGATGAAATGAGACAGATGTAATTATCATCATGTGGGTGAATGCAGACTGCCGGTATGCCAAAAATGTGGTAGAACTAGGCACTATGCCTCAAATTGCAGAATGGGTACAAAAATTGTGAACCGACCAACCCAAATAATCCAACCCCGTCGTCCACAACCACCTAGACCTCAACCGATCCGCCAACAACCTATCCAACAGACCTCAACTGCAGCAACTTGCCGTGTCTGCTATGAATGTGGCAATACGGAACATTTTAGAAGGAACTGCTCCAAGTTTAATCCAAGAACAGTTACCAGACAGAACCAAGCATCGACTTCGAATGCATGAAAATTGTGATTTCTGCTAGAAAAAGCTTCCTAAAGGTCCCATCTAAGGTTACAAAGAGGTTTAGAATGAAAATATTGAGTTTTCTGGCCAAAAAAGAATATTCAGTCAAAAATTAGTTTTTCCGAAAACCTTAAAAACTGAAGATTTTAATAGAAAATTATCCTAAATGTCTAATCTAAGGTTACAAAGAGGTTAGGGACAAAACACTTGATTTTTCCCACCAAAAACGTTTTTCCGGTAATTGGAGACTAACGGCGTTAGGGTTCAGCCACGGTTTATTGTGTGACAAAAATGTTAATAGTTTGGACTGGTGGTGGTGAATTCTGTAGTTTGGACTGCTGGCGGCTAAACAAGAATAGTTGGGTTTATTTAAATCCAATACTCCAT
Source organism: Bidens hawaiensis (assembly GCF_021521415.1). NCBI lineage: Eukaryota > Viridiplantae > Streptophyta > Magnoliopsida > Asterales > Asteraceae > Bidens > Bidens hawaiensis. Next base: position 71,135 of record NW_027491314.1, read on the forward strand.
TTTAAATAATAAGAAAAGTCAAACGATTAAGTCAACATTATTATCAATTTAATACTATAAGAAAAGTCAAAAGAGAAAGTCAGCATACAAAAGATGTAGGGTTCACGACTGTGGAGACTCCACCATCATGCCATGTGTTAAGAGAACTTTATCTTTTTATAGAAATATAATATTTATTTTATAATAATATGTTTATCTATCAAACTCGCATAATAAATAAGCTGGATGTAGCTCTTCTGTTAATCAAAATAAAAATAAGTATTTCACGGTTGATACCGTTGTTTACCCGACACAGAAATAAATAAGTTTTAGTTGACCAATATAACCAAATTGTTAGATGAGTTAACCATAACTAGACCCTTTGAATAACATATTAACATGTTAACAGTTTAGATCTAACGGTTTTACAAAAGTTCATATCAAAATTTTTAAAGAGGTGATGGAGAAGTGCTAACATTTAAAACTTGACACTTTATATTATTAATTTTCCGTTAACTATAAAACCAATTTAGCATTTTGAACTTTCTACTAAGCTTTTATCTAGAATATCTTCAATCGTTACTAGGAGTTAAGCAATATCACTTTTCTGCTCTCTAATCTTTAACTCTTGACAAACTCTTTATTTATGTGAACCCGTTAAGCTGCTAATTCGACACGATTAACTCCCTATTTCTAAGACTATTATCCGTATCATTTACAAATGAAAGAATTCCTTATGCATTAACTTGCGCTTTATTTATATTTTGTATAAATTCATTAGATACTTATATTCATTTTACAAACTAAGGTAGCTTTTGGTACACAGGAATGAGAGGTGTAATGAAATGAACCATTACAAAGGAATTGAGAAGAGTGTGTTTGGTTAGCTAAAGGAATGTAATCACCAATTACCTTATCCATTCCATTCCCATAAAACACCCCAAATTCATTCCATCCACCCTCCTTGTTTTTTTTATTCCATCCCTTCTTTTACCCTACTCATCTCCACCACCCTCCCACTATTCCCATCGATCATCATGACCACCGCCACCCGCCACCTCCACCAACCACCACCGTTGTCGTCGCCGACTACCGTCGCCACATTAACCATCCACAACCACCACCACCTCCCACTACCACCACCGCCCCTTCCGTTACTGCCAACCACCACCACCACACCACCTGCCACCGCCAACTACCATCACCAATCGCCTCCCACTCTTGCCACCGCTCACCACCGCTTACCTCCAATTTATTTTATTCGCTCTTTTTTTCTTTGCCTGACTAACAACATTAATTAATTATTCATTTCATTTTTAGTTTTCTAGATGGTAATTAAACAAGACAATGGAATGGTAATGATCCATTCAATTCCTTTGTTCATTTCATTCCCCCACTATTCCATTCTCTCGTCTATTCCATTACTCGATACCAAACAGGTATTAAGAAAAAGCATGGAGCGGAAATATTGAACTTTTGTTGTAAATGCAAAGTAGAGTAATTTTAAATAATATATAGATTATTTATTTGTCTGTTTCTGAGTGGATGATTTGTAATTTGAATATTCAGTTGAATATTATGAATTTAATTTTAATATATATGATATAAATAATACATCATATCATTTTCATTTTTTCTATTAAGACGTTCATCTTATCCAATGAGCCTGCCGGCTCACATGCAAAAAAGTCCAAACCTTCCAGAATTTACTTCTAAACAACTAGAAGTTTGTAATCTTTTGAAAAAGAACAGAACTTGTATAAAAATCACGACCTTGAACAAAATCTATTTTATACGCTCATACCTCTATATTCTTGACCTTTCAAAAAACTAGTATAAAAATCAAGAAAGAAACCTTCTTATAAAACAACTAATTTATTTAAAACCGAAAAAATAATTAGCCCATTAGTCAATTGCCCATTCTACAACCCAAAATCTCACAGACTTGATCGGGAACTGAAATTTAGAACGGAAAAAAGCTATATAAAGGTCCATTGCAGTACTCGTTTGGGACACCCAAAACCTCATAAACAACCGTGAACTTATTTATTAAGTATAATAATAATAATGGAGGAATTGGTAATGTGTTAACAGTTGTTATACATCTCGAAACTATTGTAAGTTGTGTATTGCCATTTGCCTATCTAAATTTTAACATAAATAACAGGAGTGTGCATGAAACTGAAAACACCAATCCGAAACTGAATTAAATAAACCAAACCAAAACTAGAAACCTAAAACACGGTTTGCTAAACAGGATTCCTTTCTGTTAGCAATACAAGGAATACAATGATTGATACTCATATCAACGAGATTTAATTATTTATAGATATAAACTTTGACATTTCTGTTTAATATTTATGCAACACCGACACCATCACATGAGTTACACTCTAGTGAAACTCCATTACTGCTTCAAAAAAGTGATGATGAAGATTTGATATGTTCGATAATAGTGAAAGATTTTCTCCCTTGTAATAAAAGCTTTGGGCAAAACCAGCATTTTTTATTTTAGCCCATGGTTTAAACTTTAAACCAAACTAAATTTTCAGTTTTCACCAAAAAGCGAACCGAAGTATAACCAAAGCCGGCCAGTTTCTAAAATCCCAAAATCAAAACATTTTGGTTTCAGTTTGATCTCAAAACTGTCCCAAACTAAACCGATTATATAATTCTAATAAATAATAATTGCATCAATAGTTATATAAGGGCTTACACTTAATCATTATAGCTTAATATTAAAATAACTTTTCTATATTGCGTAAGTTGTCACTTGTCAATCATTTGATTTTGTATAGGAGCATAAAGTGGAAATATTAAATTTTGGTAGGAGAAAACAAGAATAATAACTCTCAACACAAATACCTTTTTCTTTTTCTTATTTTTTTGTTAATGAAAAGTTGAAAACACAACCTTGTATTATTCTAGTAATTTGCTTATGTTAGTTTCTGAGTGGATGACATGATGATATATGTTGTTTGAATATATAATTGATTTTTATATACCTGCAATAGATGTCTTATGTGGCCTTAATTTTATATTACAAACCCGTTAACCCTATCCAATGGGGCGGTCTCCTGGCATGCAAAAGATTCCAAACCTTCCTTAATTTATTTACTAGTAATTATTTTGTATATATTAAAGCACTAGAAGTCAAGTACCTTTCTAAAAAGAAAAGAACTAGTGTAAGAATCTAAGGAAAAAAACTAGGTTTTCTACAAACTCGTTGTCGAATAGCCAACACTTGTATATAGAATATGGTGTGGTTCTACTTAATCCAGTTGTTTAGTTTAGTTTCAGATCCACTTTGAAACTAAGAATAACTGAGACTGTCTTGCCTGAAATTCTAATATTGTATCTTCATAATCTTTATGGAAAATTTGTTATAAATCGATTCGGATCAATCATCCATGGATTTTAAACTGACTTTGGTTTGCATTGTACGATTTGTTTCATCTACCTTGATTTGATAAATCAAAGAATTAACTTTAATCGTTCACCATCATCATCATAATAGCTACAACTAGAGTTTTCTTAGTGAATCTTCTTAAGACTACACCTAGGGCATCATTTACACACATGGTTTCCTATCAGAACGTCACTTACACCCATGGTTTCTTGTGGGGGTGCCAATGGCTACTAGTTCACCAAGATTTCCCCGGGATGTTCATGAGACCATCAATTACTGTATTATGCAACTAGACCACACATATTTTTAACGTCAACTTGCACATGTTGTAATCCACTTCTAAACTATACCATTGTTATTGTGTGTGCGCGCGCATATATAATGTGATAGGGCAATATTGGGCCACCAACCTAGTAAGGCATAGACACCGGTTTTTAAAATTGATGAAAGTTAAAAACAAAACCTTATATTCTGGCTTGTTTTTTGCCCCCCCCCCCCCCCAAGCATTTGCTGATGCTTTTCTTTTAGGAATGAGCTCGGGACGGTGCCGGTACTGACCGGTACCGATCCTGAAAATCCCGATCCCAAAAAACCAAAATATTTTGGTACCGGTACCGAAATGTTCGGTTCGGTATCGGTATGGTACTGGTATTTTCAGAATTTTACATGATATTTTTCATACAAAATTCAGGAAATACTGGTACCGTACCAAATGATACCGGTACCAAAAACTCAAAATCTTTATACCGGTTCGATACTGCCGATACCAAAATACTCATCCCTATTTTCTTCTATATATCGGCAGATGTCAGTTTCTGAATGACAAGATAATAATATAGTTGAATATGTAATTGATTTTTTTATACATCTACGCTAGATGTCTTGTGTGTGTCGCCTTAATTTTATATAAGGAACCGCTCATCCTATTCAATGGGCCTGTCTCATCACATGCAAAAGATTCCTAACTTTCCTTAATCTAATAGTATTTGGAAAAGGAAAGTTTGTTTTTTATTAAGCTAGTTGATGTATTATGTTTGTAACACCCCGACTAAAGCGGAAACGCTCGAGTGTGACATACAGATTGCCCAAACACACGTGGCACTATTAAGTGACCATAATATCATTAATTCATTAAAGCATCATGTAACACAAGTTCAAATAAGGATACAACTTGAAATCAAATCATAATTAAAACAAATGTCTTATTTATTAAATAACCTAGGTTTTCTAAGCGTCTTCTAGTCCTTCATCCTCTAATCACGGTACCTGTAACATATTTATAAAATATGGTCAGCTATAAATATAGCTGGTTAGATTTCCACAGTTTAAATACTACGTAAAATCCATACAATTCCATGAAAACTTGTGAAATGAGCACATAAGGGTTCTTTACACTCGATGCAATGGACCTGAGTGTAAAGAACAAACGAAGGTCATTTCCAGTTGGGCTATCAGCGTACTTGGATAATGAGGTCCATTTTCCACTCGATACAAATGGACCTGAGTGCAAAGGGGGGCGTATGATCATACTTAATGAGACAGCCACTTGAATTCCACGTATATAACAATTAAACAAATAAGCACACAAGTCCATGATTGAATTGTAGTTTGTAAGTAATCGAAGTAATAATACTTGAATTTTATAATGGATACATATGCTACCCCAAAACATTAAAACATTTAAAAAGGGGTTGTGAAAACTCACCTTAGTAATTGAAGTGAAAAAGGAATAAGAATAACTCGAAGGCGTCAAAAGAAACCGAAGCGGTCAATCCGTACGAACTATAAATAAGAGTAAACACGAAATTTAACGACTATTCTAACGGGATTTTAAGGTTGATTAATTGCATGAATAATTTTAGAAGTTAGTTACTATTTTATTATAATTTTATGGCTCTTAAATTATTAAATTATTATTTATGTTTTAACGGAAATCGGTTGTTAATATGATTTTAAGTATTTTAACGGCGAGGACATGAAATTTAAACATTCGAAATACCTGAACTATTGATTATAAGTTATAATTATAATTATTTTGTTGACGAAACAATTTTTAGAAATTTAAAGTTTACCTTACATTTAATAAGCGATTTTTAAGTATGGTTTATGAAAACGAGGAACTTGGTTTTTAAATGTGAAATGGTGAGTTATATTTTATATTTAATTTAGATAAATTTTTATTTAACTTAAAAAGGTTTTTATAATTTTATTTTGATTTTTAATTGATAAAAAAAGTTAATTAATAGTTAATAAACTAGATTAAATAATAAAAAAAATAAGCCTGTGCCGGGTTTCGAACCCGGGTCTTGGTGTTGTATGTTCCGTGTGTTATCCGACTGCTCTAGACTTCATATTCGTTAAGAACATGCTTTTAAATATATATATATATATATATATTAGCAGATTTTGATAGTTTTATTTAATACTAATAATAGTATAAACAGTTAAATAAAAAAAGGGTAAGAGGACGCGTGACCCGGGTTTCGAACCCGGGTGGGGTCAGGAGTTTGTAACGTGAAGGCCTTAACCAGTTGATCTGTGTGAAACATTCGTTATAGATTTAATAAAAAATATATACATATAATATTTCAGGTTCTTCTTCTTCAAGAAGAACCCTAGATTTGCAATTGAGTAATTCGTTCTATGTTTGATCAAATTAGTTTAGGGTTATTGATTATAGGTTAAACGACATTAACAAGCATATATTAGTTACCTTATAATATTTTGTTTTGATCGAAACCCGGTTGCCGGAAAATAAATTAAAGAAGCTCCCAATTACAGAAAATTCGGTGTATTAGAGGGGGATTGAGAAGTGTGAGCGAGTTGG